>NW_027411977.1:5515934-5600016 GCF_047663935.1 Musca autumnalis | reverse complement strand
TATAGAATTTGGTAGCACATCCGCGGTTCTTGACGAATTTGTTTAAAATTTGTTATAATGACGTATTTTTTATAGGCGGTCATTGAAATCGGATGCGCCTTATAATCTTATGTACATCGCGCAATTTTTACCCACATAAAGGTTTTTTGAACAGTAAGATGCAGCTGACGGCACACTTTGGCCGCTGAATGAAAAGTGGAAAATTCGCTACATATTGATAGAGATGCACTCGCTGTATCTGAAAAGCGCATGCGCCTTCGTTAAAATCAGTTATTTAACGAATTCTCGAATTATACGTTTTTTAACTTTTATGTTTTTTCATTGGTTGTAATTTCAATATTACTTTCTATTTCATAATCCTATTGTTTATCAAAGTAAGCAAATACACTTTCGGGTTTGTCATCGCATTTTCCCTGAAGAAGTTTCAGCAAAGTCCGTCAGTCCTTGCATCGAAATTTAGCGTAGTAGTAGAATAACTCCCAAAAATGTTTTTTCTATTTTTCGTATTGAACAAAAAAATATATTTTTGAAATAATATTCCAACAATAAGTTTTCGTCTTTGGTTTTTGCTCTAATATGGCAGTTATAAATCCTATCTTTAAAATTTTGGTCTCATATTTTTCTACGCGTTGTCTAGACTCTGTACGTATTTTTAATTTCTTTTTTCGAGTTTTATTTGGACTCTAAATTAGAATAAATTAAATTTACTCCAAGATTTTTTTAGTATTTCTTGATGTTCCGCGATAATAGAAATACATTTAGTAAATATTTAGGCACCTACGGGTAGATATTAAATGCTGTTAACGCTTTATATATACATTTTCTTATTACAGAAAAATGGAATTTTTAAATATTTTCTCTTTATAAGGGAATAAAACCCCCATAACTTTGGAGCGCAGCATCCAATTTTGTGAACGCGAACAGATTTGAAACCACGACTTTTTTCTTAATCTATGTTACAAAAATTGCGGATGTGCTCGCAAAAAAATTTTTAACATTTCTTCCAATGGAATTGCAAAAGAAATTTGAAATTTACCATATGTATATTGCCGCACAAAGACAAAAATTCCAAACGAAGAAAAATCGTCGTTTACAATATCAAATGTAATGTTTATATTTCCAATACTTGCGAAAAGATTTATGTCGGGACAACCAAAACAAAATTAAAAACAAGGTTAAGTGGGCATAAATCAGACCAAAGAATAAAAAGCAGACCTACATATGGAACAAAAAACTGCACTAGCAGTACACTGTGCAGTAACAGGACACACACCTGACTTAAATGCAGGGTTTCGGAGTCGGAGTCGAAAAAAATAACTCGCCTCCGACTCCGGGCAATTTGTTCTACAATTAGAAATATAACATTTAATTCTGGACACCATTTTTTCAAAAATCATTATTTATTTTAAAAAGGAGCTAGAAGAAAACATTTAAGCAAACGGTATACTATACAAATTTAGTGGAAGAATCACAGAATATTTACTGTCCTTTGAAGTCTATTCTTTTCATCTCTAATTTGATTATAATATGTATGTCCAGAATATTTTCTGGTCCGATTGATCCATTAATTTTTTGCAAGCAAAAGTAAAGTTCTATGACAATCGAATTATAATTGGACATTTAACGTCTTTTATATAAGCCCAGTAGTCTTCTGTCAGAAGAAATAGTGGTCTTCTCACAAAAAATCTACTGATCTTCTTATCGTGTCTTTTATGAGATGTCATCCTTGTCTTCTATTAAATGACCTGTTGGACTCCTATGAAGGTGTTCGCTATGGGAAATTTTACTGATTACACTGTGACATAAAATGGAAGTCCCTATTGAATATATTAAGAACTCTAAAGGACCCATAGCAGATGATTTTTTGTCCTCCAATAATGCTTGAGTAAGTAGCTTTATATCTTTGTTTGGCGATATTCATCATTTTGAGATAAAATGTTGTCAGATAAATAGAATGAAGAATACTTTTGTAAATTATTTTGTTCTTCTAGCTTAGTTCCTTCCACGTTCTTTTTGTTCTTGAACTGAAAAAGAAACACAATATCAGACTTTCTACGTTAAATTTTTTTACAGAAATGTTCCTCTAGTAATTCATCGATTGATTTTATTTTCCAAACCTTTTTTGCCCGTTTTATGACCATAAACTTCATTTTGTTAAGCCAAACATTGAAAATTTGTTTTTTCGGTCCGCCATTTCCTAAAAATCTAATATTTTTACAAAATCGATCAATGAAGTATTAGATTTTGATGTTCTTGATAAGTCCACGAAAATATATGACAGTCGGATTATTAGTTTTCGAGCTAGAGTTGGCACCGCAAAACGCTTTAATGGAAACAGTGTAGACGGTCAGTAGACGGTCATTTCCCACAAAACTTCTTGGAACCTGTTTATGTTTATCGAAACAAAAATGTGTGCGCATGAAACACAACCAAACTTTAGTTTTCGAAATTTTATTTCCTTTGCTTTTGCTTCAAAACAAAAAAAAAACACGCTCAAATTTGGTAGTGTTTAACATTTTTTAACAAAAAATTCAGAAAGCAGATTAAGTTGGTAAAATCAGATAAAATTATTAAAAAACTAAGTAACTCCACAAAAGTAGTCGTTTCTGAAAACGTTTTTTAACACTTTTTATGGTTCTTCAAAAATAAATTACTATATCTGCATTTACGTTTGACAAACACTAAAGAACTTTCTCACACCACATTTTCAATATTCCTTTACAATACCAAAATTAATTGCGGCAAAATATTTGTCCTATGACAAAATCTCTCGTTTTATGACTTTTAATATATTGCCATTTTCTAACCAATATTGATTCAATATTGTCTTAAAATTAAACAATCTATTAAATGTTAAAAAAAATAAAAAAAGTAGTAACAACTTCCATAGGTCGTATAAACTTAATTTTTACGCTTAGATAAGTTAATGTTTACGTAGGCAATATTAACTTCTGATCCATTTTTTTGTATGAATATTCGGCTTTTCTTCTTTACCTTTTGCCATTCAAAACAAACATGGTAATAGCAACAAAAAACAACAACAATAACCATTCATTCAAGCATTCAATCCCCATCCAAGAAAAAAGGGAACTTTCAAGCGAACACTGTTGCTTGTTTTCTGTCGAAGCCTAAAGCTTGGTTTCGCTTTCTATTGTCCCGTTTTTTTACATCCTTATTTACTTTACCTATCATTCAGTGTTCAAATTTGTATATACAATCGATAAAACGATTTACCCAATAATTTATGTTATATTTTCTCCATCATTCATCCCTGCTGCCAACGACAGTGGGGCATCATATTCGAGAAATATATGTAAATCCTCAAAGAAGGAGGCGGGTTTTTGTAACGACCATGATAGGAGGCAAGCAACAGCATAAAATAGGGAAAAATAAGTTAATTTACTAAACTTTGTTTAAAGGACCTTTTCAAGTTATTTACCTTTCAGCTGCTTTACGCATTACAAACACTCCCCTGTAGGAAATGTCAATAGTGAATCTATACTGACTTACTACTGACATTGTCAACAGTACTACTGACAAACTGTAGACAACTAATGTAATTTCCTATAGACATTTTGTATGAACGTGTCATTCGAAAGTCAGTACTGACAATGGAACTAGTATGTCAATAGTAAGTCAGTAGTTCCTGAGGAACCATGTGTTGACATTCGAGGTAGTGAATCAGTATAGACATTGGAGGTAGTAAGTCAGTATAGACACTGGAGGTAGTAAGTCAGTATAGACGTTGGAGGTAGTGAGTCAGTATAGACAATGGAGGTAGTGAGTCAGTATAGACATTGGAGGTAGTGAGTCAATAGTACAAGATTTTCAATACTAAATTTTTTAGCTTATTTGGAACTTTTCATAGATAAAACAGCTATATAGTACGTTTAAAAGATGAAGCTACACATTTGTTAAATACTATATTTCATTAAAGAATAAAAACAATAATATTGAAAATTCTAAAAATGTACAAATTGCGTATTACAGTATTTTTTATCTTTTTAAATGGCTAAGCCAAAGATTCCACATAAGTAATAATTAGTAAATAAAGACATTTTAATATATAAATAATAAAAAACGTTTTCGTTTTATTTTCTTGGCCAAGTCGCACCGCACCAATGACTGATCTGCTTAAAATAGTTCTTCTTCTGTTGCACTTAACGTTTTATCAGGCGATTCGCTGAATATTAATATAACATCTAGGAATTGAAAAGAATAAACATGTATAAATAAACATAAATAAAAAATATGTCCTTAAATTTGCTTGCCTTTTACAGCTGTATAACATTGGAAAAATCTCACAATCTATTTTTGCCAAATAATTCTTCAACATTGTAATTCATTATAATGTTTAGTTGCATTCAGCATTTCCAGCGAGATGGGACAATATATACATCAGGCTCCACAATCTTTAAAGGTTCCACATAATGTCTAATTGTCGAAATTTCACCACAAATGTTGTTTGTCGCCTCAGAATTCGTACTTTGCTTATAGAATTGTTTATTTTTCACATGTCTTTTATATTTTCTTTTGCTCATACTTGTTATTGAAATTATATGCTGTAAGTTTTCACGATATTTTATTGATTTTTACAAAAACACTTTTCACCAACCGCAATAATTATTTTACGCCAAACAATTAAGAAAATTAAAAAAGGATGCTTCGTTGGGCTATCATCTGTCAATATACACAATGCTTCTTCTTATTAAGGTAAAGGTATCAATAGTTGACAACCTGGTGACAAAGTGTTGACTTTGTCACCATATTAGTAGACAAAGTGGCGACATGTCAACACATGACCCCACACTTCCTACAGGGTCTCTCCTTGAAAAATAACACACTGACATGTACTTACGAACATACATGCATATGTATATCCACACTCCTACATTGACTAATATCAATATACAAACAACAACCAACTAATGGTTGTCCCAATTTGCAGTGATTCCTGTTATCCTAAAAAAATAACTTAGCTACTGCATATAAATAGAAACACACGCGTACTGCTTTATGTTTTTTTTTTTACTTTGAATATCGGATTGGTAACCAACACAACGCAAAATACTTTCTGAATAAATTTGTATACCAATATTCTAAGCATTGGAATACATGGAGGATATGAGAAGGTGGTCATGTCTTTGCGATTTGTGAAACTTGTTTGGTGGCAAATCACATTAACCAATACCAGAATCGAACATCATGGCTCACTGCCGCAAAAATTAAAATAAACAAATTGATGATTTATTTGCTTTCAATTAGAAGGTTAATGAAAAGCACTTGAAGATATGCATTTAAAAAATCAGCACTTGCCGATTACCATTTACATTGAGTTTAATGCAAATGTGCACTTTTAAATAAGATTCCCAAATTCCAGGAGTTATACCAATATGTGGAATTATAACTTTGACCATTTATCTTATTTTAATATCCTTGTTGAACAAAACCACCGGCTTATGTCACCCTAGACACATGCAATGATTATCGTAGTAACTTCCAGAATTTCAGTTCTTGTTCAAGCGCGGTTCGGTCGGTATATACTGCCAAGTTTTCTATATTTGCTGTATTTGACAGAGACGACCACAGCCACAATATTGCCATCCACTATTACTGTGATAATTAATCGCTGTAAGTAACTATGTAACTGTTTGGATTCTAAGAATCCAACCCACTACAATCCGCAAGAGTACAGAAGATATTGATGTAATCAAGGCTACAGTAACTCCCACGAGATTTTTAAAACGGCTCGCGAAGGCTCTAAAGGGAAGTCACGGACAAATATTGAAATTTTATGATTCACTTTGGGCATGGAATTAAAATTGTTTTAGTAAATTTTAATCCAAAATTTGGGAAGGTCCAACTTTCGAAAAATTAAGGTTTCGCAAAAATATCAAATAACGGAATGAGGTTAATAGACTAGTGCTGCCGAAGAGAAGAATATGGCATATTAAGCTACCATGCAATCGTAGCAACAAGTGGAACATGAGAGAGGGAAATTCTGCAGAACAAGTAAAAAAGTATTAGTCGACTTTGCCGACAGAGATATACCTTCAGCCTACGTGAATTGAAACTTTCATCTACGGACAGATCGAATGTATTTAGGGTCTTTTCAGGATTTTTAGGTTTATTTTTGAATTTGACATTGCCGACAACAAAGTGTTGTAGAGGAGGTACTTGAAGGAATGGACCGACATAGCCCATTATGGAAGTTGATCCTACTTTGGGAGTCATATCTTTTCGATAGATACCGCTCCCACTATTCATTTCAGTATGCCAGGAAGCATGAACTTGTCCACGGAAAACATAATATCGCTGTAAACAGGACCACAACGAACAGCATCGGTATACATTTCCAAAGGATGTTCGAACAGACCCTAAACTACACTTAGACACAAATGTTGAACTATTGTGGGAGAGGATCGATATGGGCCATTTAGAAGTTAAACTAAATTTGGACAAAATGTTAGGAGATCCAAAGTTTGGACCAAATTGGTTACCCCGTTGAAGAGATATCGTGCATACCAATTCAGTGGCATTTTTTTAATATTGGGGGAAAGTACGGGAAGTTGTGGATCAGTATTGCCCATCATAGAATTGAAAATAAGTTTGGACAAAATATGACGAAGGCTAAATTTTGGACAAAATCGGTTGATCAATTCGAGAGTTGTCGTCCTCTCCAGCCACTGCACATGGTGTTGTAGGGGTTTTTTACACCTTTCGGGCTGTTTTCTCAAGAAGTATGGACTTGCCCCTGAAAAAACCTTTACCGTCATAATGGAGACAGCAAATGCAAGTTGCATCAACAAAAATCAAAGTGAAAAGTATGGACAAAATCGGTCAGTTTCTTCCAGAGTTATCGTGCGCACAATTTTTCCGAAAATGTTTGAACTTTTGTGGGGGGCAGGTACCTCCCCCACCGTGGACCGATATGGCTTATGTTCGAACTTAAATTAGTTTGGAACAAATATTACGAAGACCAAATTTTGGACAGAACCGGCAGATCCGTTCGAAAGTTCGTGCTCTCCAGCAACTACATATGGTGTCATAGGAGTTTTTGCATCTTTCACGCAATTTTCTCAGAAAGTGTGGACTTGCCCTTGATGAAACTTGTATCGTCGTATGGGGGGCAGTGAAAACAAGTTCCTACTACAAAAATCAAAGCGATTCGAGAGCAGGTCCTAAACTGAACTTTTCCGAAAGTTTGTGTGGGAGGTACCCGAAGGATACCTGATCTAAGTTTGATAGAAATTTCACGATGCGCAAAGTAAGGACCAAATCAGTTACTCACTTCAAGAGTTATCGTGAGCACAAATTTTCCGAAAATGTTGTAGAGGATTTTCACCGCTACAACATTTCCTTTAGTCCCATTTCGATACGACTTGCCACTTCCAAACAAAATCCTGAAAACCTAAAATAAACCTAAAAATGTGAACATTGACCGCGATTTATTTAAAAATCCCACCAGCGATTTTTTCTTGCTTTTGGATTTTTCTTATCTATGAACATTGCTGTTTCAGAATTGAATTGTATCCGAAAAAATACAATTCAACTCCCAAATATCCGTTATTGTATAAAAACACATTTGCATTTGAAAAACCAAAAGTTCGAGGACAGAGAAGCCATTCCAAAGTCGATATGTCTGAAGAGCTGCCCAAGCTGCCGCATAGTGGTCCAGAATCGTTTTCGGGAAGAGATATTTTCATAATTCGTTTTTTGTTCTACAGATTGCACAATCAGCTTTCCGGTGAATCAAAAACGGTAAAATTCGGTCTAGTAATTGCAGATGAGTTCAAGGTCAAAGTAAAACTTTCAAGTGTTTTTACTATCTTTCATCAAAGTATGCGAATTTTTGTAATTTTTTGTAAAAAAGCTCTAATTAAAATGGGAAAAGGTATGGGAAAACACAAGTATTTTAATAAATATAAAAAAGTGTTAAAAGTATGGAACAGGATGGGTACAAATGTATATATGGACTGAAAGAGGACACTCCTGGCATCTTTCTGCGATTACCAAACCTTGATCCACATTGTTCTTTAAAAGTTCTACTCCACTAACTTTGGAATTTCACTAAAATGTAGTACCTGTGGAAAAATAAAATAGCTCACTACGTGAAAAGTCTACGGTAATTTATTAAAACGTTTCTTAAAGGCAGCAATCGTATCTGCCTAATTATAAACAATCACCACAATATCTGGTATAGTTACCGAAAAATAGCTATTTCTTTATCCAGAAATTTGCAAAAATTACTTATTTTGCAAAATGAGTACGCCACGCCATGCCTTTCAATACGTTGACCTAATTTGTTGGTTTCATTTGTATCAAAAATTGTATCAATATGTTTACTATCGAATTTCGTATAAAAATTAATCTGTGACGACAACATATTGGGGCTTTGGTCAGAAAAATCGATTTCTGAACCATTGTGCCACCGATAAATGTGATTAAATCTAGTAGAAATATCGTCTTCACCGACTTCCTTGTGCAAAGCAGATATTTCAGCTCAAAAATCGTGATGTAAAAGGACTTACTTTCTCCAATCAGGCAAGTAGTGCTATAATAACAATAAAGCATTCATAAAAATAAGATTAATGAATAAAATAATGAAACTATTTATCTCGTTTTTTTGTTGCTTTATTTTTTTCAATTTATTTTTATTCATTTATAAGTGGATGTTTGTTTCGCTTTTATAATTACAATTTCTTTTCATTCTTTACAATGGCTGTATTCATCAACAACTTTTTTTATAAATATAATGTAATTTTTTTATGTCATTTTCATTGTAAATGGTTGTGTGTGTGTTTTATGTATGTATGTGTCATAATTCTATTTGCAATCTTTATTTATATATTTTTTATTAACAAATTGGTTACGATTCTGTTCAACAAAATGACAACAGTTTGTTGATTTAGTATTTTTTTATTACGAAATAAAAAACAAAATATCGACAGGTATAATTGACAGGTGAAAGAGATAAAAAATGGTGTTGCATAAAAAACATATAGACAGGATAAATGAAAATAAAATCCAAAGAAAAATAATATGTGTCTATAAAATATTTTAATTGTTGTAATTATGATCAGGAATTGATGATATCGCTAGTGTGGCTTGTTTTTGTTGTTTAAGTGAAATGAATTTGGAATAAATGTTAGGCGAGACTATGTATATAATGATGATGATGTTGGGAATTTAAAGTGCATTGTTAAAATCTAGACTTAAATAACTATTCGTTGCTCTTTGTACAATTGCTTATAGATTTATTTTAAATGTTCGTTGTATGTTTTTGTTGACTAAAAATTTCTTAATAAAAATTGTTACTAAAAAGATTGCATAACAACTCGTTTAAATATGTTACGAGTCTTCATGCATTTAGGGATGATTGACTTAAGAATACGTTTTATTGCTTTTCGATACATTTCGGCTATATTTTACTTTCATAGAACTGGTGGCATGAAAACCCCTTTCGTTGTTTGCTGTTGGTCGGCTCATTTTGCATTGAGACACAATATAAATAAGGATGCAGGATCCCATTTGTTAACTTAATTATTTGTTGAGCATTACTAATTGATTTCAAGAGAAAAAAGAGAACAAGAAGAAAACAGAGATTTAGAATAGCCAATAATTTAAATTTATTTCCATTAGATTTTTTTTAGAATAAATATTGCTTTTCTAAGAACACAGAGATAAAAAATAATGTTGTTGTTGTTGGTATTGCTTAATAATTCGTTGTCAAATTTCATTATTTATAACAATTCGTTGTTTTGCGTTTTGCTTAATTAAGATATCACATTTTGTTTTGTATTTTCATTTATTTTCGTTGTCATTATGCTTGTGTGTGTGTTGGTTGGTTGGTTCATTTCAGTTATCATCATTTAATCATACTCATCTTAATAATTATGTTTACCCAGATCCCCTTAAACACGTCCCAATTTATAAGGGAGCATTTTTTCATAGTTTCTTTTTTATACGTTGACCCCAACAAAAGGTATTACCGAACCCGCCCAGTTTATGACGTTCTGCCGCAGAACGTTTTGTTCTTAAAATCTAAATTTATTTAATTGTTTTCATGAAATTTTGGTTTTAAATGTATTTTTTCTTTCTTTCAACTACTGGTTGTATAAAGTGCCTTAAAATTTACTGTAGGTACACTTCTTTTGTATGGGAGGCTTTTGCTGTCTGTACATGTTGATGGTTGATGTGTTAAAATATAATCTTAAAACTTAAAATACCAATTATGTTAAAATGAAAAATATAAATAAATATAATTTTTTAAGTGTTACTGCACTAAAGCATTGGCCGAATGTGATTTCGGATCGGACATAATAATACCAAAAAATATTGGCGTTATCTAAGTCAGTGTCAGCATTTTTAACTATTAATTTCTATATCAATATATTTTCTATTTTCTGGGCCTTCTTTAATATTGTAGATTTTTATTATTTATTAATTTGTTCATACTATTCATTGGTTCTACTTAATTATTATTTATCGATTTACTTGACATGTATAAGAGACTTAGAACCTTTGTTACTCAACAAAGATTCAATTTCAATTTCATTCTGTTAGTAAACAGTACACGCTAACCGACCTTCCACTGCTTCAGCCTATAAAATATGAAGTATTCATATGTTCTCATTCCCATATACAATTCCGGAACTAAAAATCTTTCGTAATAATAGAACCTACATAATCTTAACTGGCAATGGGAAGACAATATAACATGTTGACATGTTTTACTGATGGCGATGTGGTCTATCTGATTTTCCGTTAAACAATCCGGAGATATCCATGTGGCTTTGTGAATTCTCTTGTGAGGGAATAGTGTACCACCTATCACAAGAGCGTTGCTGGCGCATGTTTCCGCCAAAAGTGTACCAATTTCGTTCATTCTTCCTATGCCGTGTTTGCCCTTTACACGTTCCAAATGTCCATTATCTGGTCCTACCTGGGCGTTGAAATCGCCCATTAAGATCTTTTTATCTCCTCTGTGGGTTGCATTTAAAACATTTGTGAGCTGGCTATAAAAAGCACTTTTGTCGGAATCTTCAGCGTTCTAAGTTGGCGCGTATGAAATCTTGCTGATGTTATACGATTCGTATGGGGTTTCCACTCAGCAAGTGCTTCCTTGGCATTTTTGGAAAGGAGAAGCCCAACTCCACTAGATCTTGGCTGTCCAGCTGGTTTACCCAAGTATAAAAAGGTTACATTATCGGTTGCTGAAAATTCTCCATTGTCCGGCCATATTGTTTCGCTGAGGCCAAGGAGTGTTCGTTTATATCTGTTATCTGGGCAAGTTTTGAGGGTTCAAGCATTGTGCGAATATTCCATGTTCCAAATCGTGTCCTTGTTTTCATTTCAAAGGTCGTCATCGAGGGGGGGATTTTGATTGTTGTATCTTCTTGTGCTTTCTGTAATCATGGGGCTGCCAACTAAGCTTCCAGACTAGCAGTGATAAGTAAGCCGCTCCTAACATGGAGGACAGACGCTTCGAATAATAGCTGCCGTTTAATCGCCTTTTATGTGGATGCCACTGCGCCGATAATCTTTCAATGATAGCCGTTCCGGTTCACTCAACCACCGCCTTCCAGTGATACTAAGGCACAGGCAGCAGTGCCCCCAGGTATTTTATTTCCCTGGTATCCGACTCGTTTATTTAGCGAGTCGAACGTCCCCAATTAGCCAATGGGAGGGTCCCGATAGAGGATCTAGCAATCCCCCACGGGACCATCTATATGAGGAGGCAAATATTCTTCCAGTATAGCGACACAATCACATGCTTTCGTTGCAATACCCGCTCAGGTGTTACCGAGAGAGACAACCCAATCACCATATGGTGAATGTAATAAAGTTCCTAATATTTTTTTTTAATGTTATATATAATTTTTATTTATTCTGGGATAATTTGCAATGGCTTGCATCTTTCAAGTTCACAAAAACATATTCCGAAGAGTGCCTTCAAACTACATCCAAAGCACTGCATCAAAACACGTACTTCGGATGCAAATTGCAATTCCAAAGGGATAGTTAAAATGCAGTGCCAAAGGATTAGTTAAAATGCAGTGCTAATGGAGTGCATCGTTCAGTAGTCACACTCTTGTAAAAATCATGAATGAAAATGCATAATTTGATGCACTTCCAAATCACTTGTACGTATGAATTAACTGCATCTTTGGAGGCAAACTTTTTGCTGGGTATATATCAACGTTGCATATATGTAAAATTTGGCTGCATATTTTTTCACTTAAAACGCCAAATAACAGCCTTTTCAAATGGGAAATATGGCTTGAAGATTCAAAAAACTTTTTTCATTTTTCCTTGCATTGATCTATTTTAATAGTCATTTGCTATACCAAAACATTCTTGACACTGTGTGAAAATTTCAAAACTCTAATTACTGTCATTTGTGTAGCATATTAGACGGTGTTTTAACATATTTTTGATAGCCGTATCATCATTTGTTAACAAATTCATCTGAAATAATAGTAATTCCATGGCCACTAAAAGTCGACAAAAAAGCTGAGAACAACATGTTTTTTTATTTTTAGAACGCTGAGGTGAAGTTATGTCCAATTTCACTACATTCTGTATCTTTATATGGAACTCCGTCTGAATTAAGTATGTGAACTGATGACTTGTAGGTAAAAACATTGTGCCACGCTTGCGAACGTTAAAAGGGTTTTGAATATCAGTTTTGTCCAAATTCTACATTATTAAAAATGTGATCATACATTTTTGTCAGTCATTCACGATAATTTTTGTTGTTGGGCAGTCAGAAATCTATAAAAGACTGTCATTCAAAACTGATCATGTGTACTCGGCATTAAAGCTGGGTACACATTGTCAGTTTTGAATGACAGCTTTGTTGGTGCTTGCTAGTGTGGCCGTTTATTTTTATCATTCATCAAAATATTTTGTGGTTGCTGGACGGTTGGACAGTTATCGATAATTGCAAAAAATCTTCATTCAAAACTGACAATGTGTACTGTACTTAAGAGAGTTTTTTATCGAATTTTTGATTTTAAAAAACTCGATTGCAAAGCTTTCGGACACACGTTCTGTGCCATCGAACTTACACCCACAGAAAAATGACAACATGCGTGGGTAACGGGCCACATCCGTTGTCGATAGTGTATCAACGCCGTTTGTGGTCGAATTGAGCACGCCGTTGTCAACGGTTTCGATAATTGACAACGTACGGTGGTCAAAGTGAGCACGTTTGTGGTCGAAATATTAAAAATTAAGCACGCATGTGCTCATGTTGACACCATACGGTGTTGATTTTGAATCGACTTTTTTCCCACTGTGTTCTAATGGGTAAAATAAATAGTTTTGCTTCGTAATGTTTTAAAGAAGTAACCTATTATTTTTCAGTCTACTGATGATGCAGAAGGTAGCTTCTGTTTATTATTTTGTGATGACTGTTTGTCTCATGTGGCTACCAAATTTTTGCTGAATTGGGCAGTAATTCCAAGCAGAGACTTTTTGATTTACGTACATAGCCTTTTTGGTGTATGCCCGGCTCAACTCTCTTTGTAAATTAAATCATCGCGGGTGTAGTGCCATGTTCAAGAAACAAGTTTACGGTGCTAGGATGATTTACCCTAGAAAATGATTCCGCATCTAATGTTTGTCATTGCTTGGGTTTGCTTGTATATTTACATCATTCGTAGCAACTGCACCGAATGCTTACTTCCATGCACGATATCATACTTTTCGTTAGTACTGCAACTTTCTAGAGAAACCCATAAAACATTACACTTTTTGGTATATTGTTTTGCATAAAAAGCACAAAATTTCATAATGAAACAAATTAATTCGTATAAAAGAAAAAGCTTTTTTGTGTTGTTATTGCTTATGAAACCAAAGTCTGGCTAACGATTAGCGAATGTATACCAATCTAGCAATATCCCTAAGAGGTAGCGGCAGTTGCAGCCAATGCAAAGGGCAATGAACTTGCAGAAATATGCACGATGTGAATAACTTTTTTTAATTTTTTTGAGCGAAAGAATAGAAAGCAAGCTATAAATATGCGAATATACACTAAAAGAGAAACAGTCCTTACAGATCTCTGGTCTATGAGAAAATTTATCTCGTAAAATGTTTGTGATACAAATGCTGACCTCCAAATGCCCAGAAATGAAATTAATTTTAATTTCTTATTCCACAATTATAAAATCCCTCCATTAGCCTTTTTCGTGTCGTTATTGTCCCGAAATCCCCAATTATCATTAGTGCAAAAAAAATTGTAAAAAATAAAATGAATAAAATTGTTGCAATGTGGATGTATAAAAAATAAAACAAGAGTATGTTTGTTTGTGTTTTCAATAATATTTCACAATATATTTGTATTTTTTTCTGTTTTCAATTTTGATTTCTATGTATAATGTGTATGTATGTATATTAAGTGTAACTCTTAAATTATTTATTATTAAAATTAATAATGTATATATATACGTTTCTTTGTATGAATATATATAAATATGCAATTATATTTATGCTGTTGTTGTTGTTTGGTTGATTGGTTGGTTTTTTTGTAAGAATTGCTTGTATGATTTTTGTTTTACGTTCATTTATAATGAATAATAATTATAATAATAATAATAATAACTGGCTGTTGCTTTTGTTGTTGTTTTAATGAAATAATGTTTATGTGATTTATTAACTATACAAAATTATTAAAATTAATCATTTGACATATTTTATTTGACAAAAAATAATGAAAATAAATTAATTAACACTTGCTTCCAAACAAAAAAAAAAAATTGTGATATTAATTTACTATAAACTGAGAATACATTACAAAAATATTGCTTTTATTCAATTGATTTTGTTTTTTCTTATAAAATGTTATAAGATTCGTTGAATAAGTTACATTGTATTGTATTTTATGTATAACAAATATTTACAATTTAATTGTAGTTTTGAATATTTACACGCATTAAATTAAATCTAAAACATAACATTATTTAAAAATGTGTTGTTCTTTTCTTAGGGAGTTAGGGATTTTCATCTACGATAATTACTATCGCAGAGAAAAATTTTAAATTTCTTACAAATTTCCAGCAAAATTATTATAAATTTTGCTTGTTTTGTATAAAAATGAGTATTGCTTTGGTACTTTAGCCGAGTTGGTTTGTTGTTGTTTTTTTTTAGTAATTTTCTAGGTTTCTTATTTTCCAGTAGGGACTTTATAAAAACTTAAACTTATACTTGTTATTTGAAATTTATATATTTTTTAGTTATATTTTCAGCAAGTTTTGTTTATTATATTTGGTTTTTCTGGCTGTATGGGATCTTAAAAGAAATATTTATTTCTTCTAAAAGAATCCAATATTTTGTTTAATTCTATGTTTTTGTTGTATAGATAAATTTGAGATCGGCCTTTGAAGCTGATTTTGTTAAATAAATTTATGTATATCTGTTTTATTTAAACTATTCAAACCAGAGGCGTTTGCGTTAGGGGTTCTAGTGACTAGAGAACACTCGACATTTAGTACTGGCAGAAAATCAATTACGATTTTCTCACAAAATGGTAGATAGAGAGACAGAGAAAGAGTTATTGTGGCTGTGGATCCAAGTAGAGCAAAGGAATTATAGAAGATTATTATTTTTTAAACCTATATATGTATGTGTGTGTGTGTCATCATTTATAAAAATACTGATTTTATGTAAAGAATGTCAC
Organism: Musca autumnalis; assembly: GCF_047663935.1. Taxonomy (NCBI): domain Eukaryota; kingdom Metazoa; phylum Arthropoda; class Insecta; order Diptera; family Muscidae; genus Musca; species Musca autumnalis. Next base: position 5,584,334 of record NW_027411977.1, on the reverse strand, counting down.
TCAGAATACCTAACGTTAGCAGCCCCTTATTCGCTTAATTTACATTCGCAGGCAAACCTTAACCCATGGGTTAATTTTCTTTAGGGGGCTTATGTTCCTAAAACTACAGTCTAAAACTAAAGAGAGAGCTAATCATACAAAAAACCTAAAAGTCTATAAAACCTTTAAAAATCCTCATGAAACACCGAGGAATTTGGTTATATATAAAACTGTTCCATTTTTCGTTTAATTGACACAATTTTGTACAAGAACAGAAATTAGAGAGAGTCAAAAACTGTTAATTAGAGTTTGGGCCTTATGTCAAAGAAGAAAGAGAGAACGAGAGGTTTAAATATAGAAGTGAAAGGCAACTGACTGAACTAAATGTACAAGAGATTTGTTAACGTAACCAGAAAATAGTTACCAAAGAGATAGAAATAGAAAATAAACCAAAATGTATAGTGAAGCAAAGGGATTGATAGATAGAATGATAGGTTAACACTGATAGACTGTGTAAAAAACTCTAAAACAGTTTTTCCATTAAATTGTAAATTAGCCTAAACTTATTTGTAGATTATTATATTTTACAGATTTTAGATATATAGAGAGTGTTATAGTACAGAGGAGTCATAAAGAGAGAGGGACAGTAAGAGAAAGTTATATAAGAGATTGATTGAGGTTAATCCCAAATGAATTTTATATATTCGTTATATGTACAGTCAAAATTTTGTTTAATTTAATGTAAGCCAAAATGTTGTATTTGAATATTTTGCATATTTTGTCAAATAATTAATTAATTAATGTTATTATTGCACCCTTATCCCACTGTTGTAGAAGCCCATATAAAAATGGTCAATCCACTAAATTGAACTAGAAACTGAAAATATGTCAAAAATGTAAATGATAGTTTTTTGGGGTTTTCTTTAGAATTAAAATTTAGATAAAATATGTTTTAAGGATAGAGAAAGTAAGAGATGAAAGATAGATTATTATATAGATTACAGAAAAAGAAAGAACAATAAAGAGAAGAAAGCTGGGAAATTAGTAGTAAGAGCAATAGAACAATAGAGGTGAAAGGATAACTTAAATATAATGATTAATAAAGAAAAAAAGAGGAAAGTGTAATATTTATAGGCTAGATAAATAGTAGAGATCATTGGAAAAGTTATAGTTTTGCAGAAAGAACGATTAAACTAAGACTAGACTGCACTGAATAGAGATCTTTTGAAAAAGAGAAAATATAAACGTATAGTTAGAAAAAATAGCAGAGAATAACCAAAACAAGGGAAAGATTTTCTTAAATTAAGACTAGAAACAACACCTATTAAGATAAGATAACTGGGAATGTGTCTCATTTTGTGAAGATATTTTCTTCATATAATAAAATAAATTAAATTAAAAATACGATAATACTAGAAGAAAAGAAAGAGCAAAAGAAAGAGTAAGGCAGAAAAAGGAAGAAGTTTAGGTGAAGCCACTATGAAGTAGAATTAGAATAGAGAAAGTTCGAGAAGAAAGAGAATAGGCGACAGAGAATGAAAAAAGAAAGTTTAAAGTAGAAATGGAATAGAAAAAGTTTGAGTAGAAATACAATAGATGGCAGAGAAGGAAGAAAACACGGAAATGAAATCTTATAAGAAAACCTAATTATTAAATTCTACACTAATTGCCTAACATATAAGACTAGAAATTACACTGGTAATTCTGGTATTTTTTTTTTTTTTTGTTCCTAAAACCTAACAAGAGAGGGTGTTGGAATGTTGAGAGCGAAGTACAGAGTTTGGTATTTGCGCTGTATAACTCCTAAAAGTATGCCATCAAATAACCTAATATACGAAAACTACAGCTGTTCTACAGCGACTAGGGAAATGCTAAACTAATTTTAATTAAACTAAACATTTGGTGTGAGAACAACAAACACTGGTATTAATGGATTTTAAAATTTCTTTGGATACTTTCCATGTTATATTGACTGGTAGGGAATTGACTAGAGAGAGAGAGAGATTGTGAGTGTTAGAGAAACGGAAAAAGGGTTCGTTACGTTCGTTGAAAAACCAAACCTATTTGAATTGAATTTTTTCCTTGCCTGACTTATAATTAATTGACTCATTTTGGGCCTTGCTTTTGCTTTGGAAAAAATATTCTATAAATATTGCTTTTTGGTAGAGGAGAGGATTATTTTCAAAATATAGTATTTGTTTTCGTCATATATGTATGTATATTAAGATTATATGTATATAGATTACTAGAGTTTGGATTTTGTTTTGGACTTATGGCCTAATTCGTTGTTTGAGAAACTTTGCTTTTCGTTGATTCAAGTTTTTCTTTGCTTCACAATTTCAATGTTCATCGTTGTTGGTTGGTTTGCTAAGAACACTTTTGCTTAAGAGTATTGCTTTTAAGGTAGAATACAAGAAAAATGAGCAGTGATGAGATGAGAATTAAGCCTAAGTGAGAGTGTGAGATGATGCGATGATTGAAATGTTTCAATGGCTAGGTAACGAACAATGAGTGATAATGATGACGGTGAGAGAGAGTAAGTAATTTGACTAGAGACAAAGTGTGTGTGTCTGTGAGTGGGGTAGTATTTGAATAAATTCTAAAAATACTATACAAATTATAAGAGATCCTATGATTTATGTCCTGCCCATTTTGGACAAAACATTGAGTTCTGGATGTTTTTGCTTAAACTGAAATGGACGTATTGCGATGTCGTGAGTGTACACAAAATTATTAAACTAAAACTTAATTGAGGTTAATAAATTAAATTAATTATAGAAAAATTATTCATATATAGCATAACAACTATTGATGTGGTATTTTTGGTTAAATTTTTTTGCATGTAAATGTAAATATTGTCATATTACTTTTTTTTGAATTTTTTTTAAAGAAAATTGCAAACATGTTTTGTTAAACAAAATCGTAACCTATTTTCTTGGTTTTGTTATCTTTGTAAATTTTCGTTGTTTTTGTTGTTGTTGGTTTTTGTGTTTTTGTTCTTTTTTTGTTTTGTTTTAGCTTTAAAACTACTTACAATACTTTGTTACTTTTCTTGCGGTTTTCAACCCGCAAATGTGGCCTCTACTTTTACCACAGCCGCTGCTGGTACTGGCTGTGGTATGTGACTTATCTTAAAAGCATTTTGTGCCTGTTGCTGGTGATGGTAGTTGGGAGGATTATAGTCCTCAGTAGGAGTAGGAGAAGTCATGCCACCACTGTCACTGGTGCTGTCGAACTGCATATCCGCCTCATCCTTTAGGCACGCCGACTCCAAGTGTTTGTTGAGGTACGATTTCAATGCGAATGATTTGTGGCAGCGTTTGCATTCGAAATTCTTGTCGATTGAGTGCGTTTGCATGTGGGCCCTTAGGTTGGAACGATCCGCGAACGCCTTGCCACAGTGGGCACAGCCGTAGGGCTTTTCGCCAGTGTGTGAACGCAGATGGCCCTGCAACAACCAAGGACGGGAGAAAAGTTTACCGCACACACCACAGCTGTGGGAAAGTTTGTGCGTTAAGACATGCATGGCCAGAGCTGGCATGGATACATAAGCCTTGCCACAGGTATGACACTTCTTGGCCGATTGAGAGTCCAACGATCTGTGTGTTTGCTTGTGGCGTGACAAATTGCTGGAGGTGGCATATTGTTTGCCGCACTCACTGCAAGTGTATTTGGCCTTTTGTTGTTCCTGCTGTAAGGCTACTACCGGGTCGGTAATGTTTTTGCGTTTGGAACGACCATCGCTCACAAAGAAAGCTTCATAGGTGTAGGCCACGGTTTTGCTTGTCGCACCAGTTGTTGATGTAGGAAACTGATTTGTGGTATTGTTGTTTTCATTCTGTACCGAACTGGCCGGTGAACTAGGCTGGCGTTCACTGTCTGAATTGCTTTGCATGCTGTGCATGGAAGAATTGGAACGGGGACGTTGTTCGTTGGCCACAATGGCGGCAGCAGCCAAATCAGCTATTGAAGGTTGCGCTGTTGCCTGTTGTTGTTGCTGCTGCTGCAGTTGTATGGCCTGGGTAATGTGATGCAATGGATGCAAAGGCTGGTGATGGCTCAGGTGTTGATGATGGACATGGTGTTGATGATGATGTTGCTGTTGCAACTGATGAGGTTGTGTTGGCGGATGGAAGGCTGTTGAGGCGCTTAAATCAAGAATAGCATGGGCAGCATGCAAATCTTCCTCGGCTGGCACTCGCAAACGTAAACGTTCCGCCGATGGTCTATCGTCCAATGAATACGGCCGATAGATGTCTTTCTTTTTGGGCGGTAACGACAGTGCAGCACCAGTGCTGCTATAGCATTTGCGTGATTCCGTACTGCTCGAATCCACATCATCTTGAGTTTCCGTTTTAATGCGAATTATGGGCGGACTAAGACGTTCACAAGATAAACTGCTGCTGCGACTGGAGGGTGACGATGAAGGCGACGATGCATTCGAGGGCGGAGGTGTTTGATAGTTGAAAGGATGTTGATGCGATTGCTGCTGCTGTTGCATGCTGGAGGTGCTGGTGATGACGGTAACTTCATTTTCCAAACGAGGCAGGTACGCAGTGTAGTGTAAAGCGTTAGGTACCTCATGATTGTAACCTTTAAAGAAACCAAAAAGAAAGAAAACGAAGCTATTTAATTATGTTACACTACCAAAGCGAAAGCTACAAGTGAGTGTTTAGCAGGGGAGAAGGGAGGTAATATGATATCTTGTAGTTAATCTTCTTGCCATGCTAGACTCTTCTTATTGCTATCATTTCCTATTCCTGTTTCATAAACACAAGGACATCCGTTAAATATATCAGAGTGTGTGTGTGGTGGCCTTATAAAGTAAAAGCTTTTTATCTTCTACATGGCCATAAACATATAGCCTACATGCACATATCGTACTACATACATGTGTGTAAACATGGTAAATGAAACTATTTAAGCTAAAAGCCTAATGCCAGACATGTGTAACCAAGCATATTAGTTTTAGTTGCAGACAAGGACTGCGATAAAAGCGGATACGGATACAGCGATACGAATTTCTTTTAACCAACATAACAGCAAATGGCAAAAATGTGGTAGACAGGCGGGGGGTGTAGTAAAATGTTGGATGTATCTGAAATACCAACAAGTAGGAAACGTGTTGAATTAGCAACATAAAACTTTTTCTTTTTTCGGTATATAAGCCACGTTATAGACGCCTTAGATGGTGGTGTGCAAGCCAACTTTGTTTGATATGTTGCATGGAGGCGTACGAACAACGTAAAGGTTCTAGTGGAGGCGTAGACCGAAAAGATACACATACCAACTATATCAACTGTATACATAAATGCCGAGGTGCTTCCTGCAAAAAGGGCTATGTAGGCTTGCAAAAAATAAACCATAGAGAAGCTATGGAAAACTGTGAAAATGTAAAACATTAAAAATGTCGCATTGCAGTACTCCGTACGCGCCATACCCTCCCAAAAGGCCAAAAAGACTCGACAAGACCAACACTGGGTTGGCTGTAAAAATAAAACTCCTCAAAAATGTTTCAAGAGTAACCAGGGTGTCTGTGTCCTTGTTTGTCGGTGTGCATGTGTTGTGTGTGTGTGCGAGTGTGCAGTTACGGCAGGGTGTGTACTTTAGGTCCCTCGGTACTTGGCTTTGGTTTTTAATACGGAATACAAAATATTTCTATTCCCCCAGCCAACTAAGTTTTTGGCCGAAGTTTTTAGCCAAACTCAACGATGGATGCAAAAACCCATTGCAATGAAGGAAACTTTAAACTAGAGAATGGCAAATTCAATGCGTACATAATGTGTTCATAAAGAAGACGAAAGCAAACTTAAATAAATGAGAAACCTTTAAAATGAGGTAAACAAAAACATAACCAGTGAGTTTTTAAGGCCAACCTCTAACAGCAACAATGGCTGTCTGTCTGGCTGCAATACCAAGCAATAGATAAACAGATAAGAGTGAAAACAAAAAAAGCGCAACTACATGTCCTAAATCTTTATACAACTCATTCAATAATAATGTCTCTTTGATTCATGTAAAATGTGGCAAGGAAAAAAGTGTCAGCCTATAGACTCAAATCGTCTAGCTTTTGGCTAGGTAAATCCTCCATCATATTCAGTATGACGTTAGACGTGTGTGTGTGTGGATTTTTAATTAAACCCAGACGCTTGGTTGGCTCAGTTGCATCACAATACCAAGCCGCCAAACCAACAAAAAAGGTTGTGTTATGAAGATGTATGTTGGTGACATGTGTCACATTCTGGGTCATATCCTCACAGTTTTAACTCAGCAAAAATCCAACAACTTTTGTGTTTTTTGGAAAATTAAATAGTTTTAGGAAATAGAATAAAAAAATAATAACGTCAAATTGAAAAATGCACAAGTTGAGAGGGCTTAAACGAGAGTGAGAGATAAATATGAGAAAAGGAAATGTTTCTGAATTCCTTTGGATATGCTTCTTAGTAGAAAAATTAAATTTAATTGTATTTCCCATTTATTTATATCTGTGAGAGATTTATGTTTTCCTTGTAAAGTTTCATAACAATGGATACTTTAAATAAAACTTTTACTGACAATCAAGTGAAGGACTATATCAACATTTTTCTCGGTAAACTGTGTCTCACTTTTGCTCTCCACTGTTATGCCTATAAGTATGCTACACATATCTCACGTGATTGTTGGCATTGCCTTTTGTTGATGTGAAGCTGGTTGTTTGCTTGTATAGCAACAGTTACCCAACAACATAGGGGGAGGATAAAAAGGACTACATATACTTATCATAAGCGGCAGCAACGACAACAACAAGGATATAAACTAAAAAAAATACAAACTCAACACTAAGGCCGTTTTGCCTAACAGCAGCACGCTGGGCTGTTTGGTGGATTTCAAACAAACTGGCTGACTGGATGGCTGCCTGACTCTAAGCAACGTGATGAAAGAGTTGATGGTTGAGTTTTAGAGACTGTCTCGCAGTCAAGCATTCAAGCTTTAAGCAGACATAAAACAACAACAACAAACAGAGGCAACACTTGAAATTGCAAAACCAAAGCGAATAAGGCCTAGGAATTTGGCAAATAAAATACAGACATTCGAGCATACATAGAAATACGTTTGTAAGTGGAAGTTTGCTGTTTTGTATGGATGGTATGGAAGGGTGAATGAAGCTGGCAACGATGATGATGTTGATGATAAATATTTCGTCTGAGAAGCAACATGCTGACAACGCAACAACCTTTTGCCATGGGTTATTTTTCTATTTATTTTTTTGTTTTTTTCTGTTGTTGTAATTGTTGTTGCCTTAATACAATTTTCTTGTTCCTTGTAGTGTTTGTGTCAGTTCATCGTTACAAGTTTTTCTTCCTATTTTTTATTTTTCTATTAACAGTTGATTTGTTTTTGCGACGGTATTATTACGCTCAAATAACCAAATCCTTTCAATCCCTCCCACCACCGCCGCTATGTTTGCGAAACTACACAACACAAAAAAGGCAGTTAAGTTCCACACCCTTGATACAAAAAGCCGGAAAACAGCCCAAGGATAGCAATGGATATTGCCAAAGATCAGAACATATTTTCCAATAGAAATTTGTCAAAACATTTAAGAAGAACAGAACATTATAAATTTGAAACGAGTTAAATGCCTTTAAGGTTTAAGCCATAGAGAAATATTGAAAGAGAAAACAAACACGTTCTTTGCTGCTGTTATCGACAATGAAATAATACAAAAAAACATGGCAAATAATGTTGGGCAATGCAAAACAATTTCGTTTTCTGTTTTTTTAGTAACAAAATGGTGGGCCAGAATTTGGCTCCCCTTTTACTTGCCTGGCAAGCGGAAACGGATATGCGTGTTTGTTTTTTCGTAAGACAACAATAAAACGAAAAGAAACAAGCAACCAACAAAACTTAAAACACGACATTTTTCAGATGGAAATCAAGTGTATTAAATGATGAGGCTGGGGGGTCTTTAGAAAATTTGTGGGTGGTTGCTAATACAAAGGCCTTATAACGGCACGTACATGAAAGAAAGTGCCAGTAAAACAAGAGGACAGAAAAAATTAAATTTAAATAAAATAACGATTATGATGGGGAACTATAAAAATCGTCAACATTAAAGTTTGAATAGAATTTATTGATGAGAAGAAATATATTCAAAAAGACCACTAAGTTCAACTGAGAAAAACTTAAGGCCTGTTTCTCTAAAACGGTTCAATCAAACTTCTGGTTGTGGAAAAATATATTTTACAAGAAGAGACATTTGGTGATACTACAAATTTGGATTTGGATCGTCTTAGAGAAAAATACTATTATTTTTCTAAAAATTTCTAAATTTCTAATTTTCAGTTAACAGGATAATATTTTTTTAATTTGTTCAAATGAAATGTTGAAATTTTCATTTGAACAAATTAAAAAAATATTATCCTGTTAACTAAAAATTAAAAACAAAAATTCTAAAACAAAATCGTTTGGCCTAGAAAAATCATTAGAAGTTTTTCTATTACAAATTCAAATCATGTAAACCGGATATCTGTGAAAAATCAATGATTTGTTTTAAAATTAAAAAAAATCTCTTAACATTCCAGGTGTTAATTTTCCAAAAACAAAACAAAATGCTTAATCTTCCAACTTATTTTTCAAGTTGTTGTTTCAGCTCATTTATAACCTAACAAAGCTCAATGTCTAACATTAATTTATCAGGGTATTTATGTTGGCTTTGCTACACATTTTCCCTAATTTAAACTTAATGACTTTTCTTTTGGCTGCTACCAACAACTTCTGAGCAACGAAAAACATTTTCATTTATTTACAAAGAATTTAGGTCTGAAGAAAGATGCCCAACAATTCAATATGGGTGGGTAAGGAGGGTATTGTTTAAGTGTGGTTTTTGTTTTTCGTTGTTTTTTTACTTCAACTTGTCCTTTCCGTTTCCTTAATGACTTTAAGTTTAATATGTTTCCATTTGTTTTGGTATTTTCTGTTATTCTTGGTTTGTGTATTTGTATTATGTCAGCCAGTAAAGTCATTTGTTGGTAGCCAAGTTAGTAAACTTTAACAATGCCTTACTGCCTGAATTGGATTTTGGTCTGAGGTTTACTTTGCTCTTTCCTTGTTTAGTTTTTTTTTTTTTTTGATTAACCTTTGGGTCATTTCATTGTAATTAACTTTGGTTTTAAGTGAGAATCATCATAATATTATTATTTATTTTATATGTACGTAAATATGTGTGCATGAGTTTTGTTAATATATAACAACAAAATTACCTACATTATTAACATTATCTTGTCGGGTTCTAATGTTGTTCTATTGTTTGCTATTCTAGGCCTATGCTTGGTAATGACACATGGGTGTTATTATTAATATGAAATTATTGGCTCAAGTCATATGTGTGGGGCTTGAACAGGTGGCATTGTGGAGGTTTATAAATTTATAATTAAGGGATAAGTCTTTAATAATATATTATTATACTTATGTTTATTTATGCCAACCAAGTCTTTAATAAAGGCTTTTAATCCTTGATATGTAAAAGATGTCTGTATACGAATCTATTCATATGAACAACATCCGAAGAGTGTATTACAATATTTTAAATAATTTTTAGTAGAATGTACAATTGCCATAAATTAACTATCAATAAGCACACATCTAAGTACACTGATGAGGATCTGTAACGTGATACGAAAGTGTAGTCTTCTCCGATATATGTATGAATTATTCCCACAATGTTGTTTTGCACTAAAACCTAAAAGCTTTTTTACAAGACAAATTAAAGGAAAATTATAGGGATTTACGGTAAAAAATTTATTTGGCATAAAAATATTATTTTGAGCTGAATCTAAGCACACGTCATTCTCAGCGAATGCACAACGCGAAAAAATTGGCATTAGGAATAAATTATCTCAAACCAACAAATAATTTCTTCAGAATTTCTAATATTAAACATATAGTACTCTTCTACATTGCCCCAAAGTCCTATATCCCACAACTATATACCCTTTTATCAAAGTTAAAATTTTCAAAATTCCCCATTTGAATCCTCCAAGTATCACCACTTCTCCAAAAATTTCTATAATTCCTAGACCCTAATTCAAACTTACCATTATACAAATTTGTGGTACCACGTGTAGCTGCTTCTGGTGAATGAGGCGGTGGACTGGGTGCCGTGGCACCAGCCGTTGGCGATGAGGGACCCCAACATGTAGCCGTTGCAGTTGATGTTTCGCTATTGCTTTGATTTGTTGACGACGATGCCGATGATGCAGACGATGAGGATAATTTCAAGTCGCTTGATTTTATTATGACCGTTGCCGTGGCTGCATTAGCCAAAACATTATCACCCACAACATCGATTTCTTCATCTTCATCGATGGTGGAACGTCTTGATTTCGGTTCCACTTTCTTTTCCACCAATTGTATGCTAACTTCTGGCAAACTAGCAATGGTATCGCAGGTGCTGGTCGATGAATTACTGTTAGTGGAATTTTTATCCTCAGCACGATCTGGCCAAGGATAAGCTTTCCACTTTTTGGCCATTAGACAGCGTGGCATTTTGTTAGGTTAAGAGTTATAGATTTAATGAAATGAAATGTTTGCGTTGTTGTTGTTGGTGATTCCACAGTTTGGATCTAGGGAAGTTACAGAGATTTGCGTTTCCGGTATTTTTGTTTTCGCACGAGCAAAAGTTTTTTATTTTCAGTAAACTTAAAATTTCAAAACTTTGATTTGGAAAGGAAATTCTTTTTGGTTTCGAACATAAGAATTAGTTAATTTTGTTATTGCTTTTTTGTGGTTTTGTTGTGGCAAAAAAGTTAAGGGCTCGTCGAAATTCTATTGTGTTGTTCTGGGGGAGTTTTAGGATTTCATATTTTGGCTTTTATTTTCTTGTTAGGATCTGGAGGAGGTCGGTCCTCTCTTACACCATATTCCTCTGGTTTGGTTTTTTTTTGGTTGGTTTTTCGTTTGTTTAGTTAGTTTTCTCACTTGTCTTGAGGTTTTGCATTTTTATCGATTTTTGTTGGATTTCTTTTTGCACTTCCGTTTCGTTCACACAAAATTCAGTTGAACTCGCGTAATGTTCTTATTCGTCTTAAGGTTCGATTGATGTTTTTATTTAAGCCGGAAGTTATTGATTTCTGTTATGTTGTTGTTACTTTGATTCGACAGTCTGTTTCACTTGTTATTTTTCGTTGTTTCCCGATACTCGTGTTTTTTTTAACAATTTTTATTTTAAAACATTAAAGATGTTATTTTTTTATTTTTGTTAAGTTAAAAAAATTCAAGTTTAGAAATGGAAAGTAAAGTTGACTGATTGATTGATGTGTGTATGAGTTTTAGGGAAATAAAAAACTTAAGGATCCGTTTAAAGAGTTTTAATTGATAAGAAATAGAGAGTATAGAAATGCGAACCGAACGTAAGCAACCCTTGGAGGTTAATGAAAACACCAACGTTAAGTGTCAGCCCTTATATAGAGCCATCCAAAGACAATCACAACATTTGGTGCTCTTTCGCCAGCAACATGGTGGAAGCGAAACGTGTTTCGTCCATAGGAACACCGCTCAACTTTGCTCATATTGGCTGAGAAGTGGTAAATCAACCCTTATGCTAAGGTTAAAAGGCGAAGAGCGAATTCACACTCATGGGGCGAATTGGCATTGCTGAGTGCGACAGATGGACAATACTCTCTGTTGATATGAATAACTCGTGCTACACTCTAAGGGAGGCAGACTGTTGCTGCTGCTTGCCAATGAGCCCGACAGCCAGCTTGAATGTCAGACGGTTGTTTTGACGGTCGTACACTCGCTCGTTCGTCCCTTCGTTGATTCGTGTTGTACGTATCTGTTGGATACGTACGTGTTCAACACAAAAGGACATGTGCGGTGAGTGGAAAGTAAATTAAGTGAGCGAGCGAGTCAGCAAGAGAGTATGAAAGCAAAACAAAACATAAAGGAATTGAATCGGCCATAAGGATAACTCGTATTTACATTGTTGTTTTATGCGATGATTGCGGTAATAAAAATTCAAATCAAAGCAGCAACAATCAGGAAGTAGAGTGTTTCATTTCAATGGTATTCCATTTTTTGGCCCAGTATTTCACTCTCTCGCAATTAATTGGGTAGGGGGTTGTTTCTTACAACGGGTGAGGGGAAATGCAATTTTTCATTGCCATTTAGAAATTGTTGCATTTCTAGTGAAAGAGGGGTTGATTGCATTTACAATTTCATTCAACAAAATTGAATGAGTGTTTCGTTGCCACGGTGTACCGTAACCGTATGGTGTGCAAAATTTCCCCTTTCCGGCTTATGCATGTTCACATAAACAACTAACAAGACTGTGGCATTTCATTTCGCAGTTTATAGCCAACAAGAATCTAACAAGTCCTGTTCCAAAATACCACAACATTCCCTTGGCCATAATTTCCCCTCATTTTTATATGGGATGTAACAAGTTTCTCTGCTAGAAATTATCGAACTTTGTTATTATTTCCCCTCTTTTATAGCACAACATCGTGTCGCTGTTGTTGTTGTTTCCTTTCGCCCTACGAAACATTGTGACATGTGAAACACTTAAAGTAATGTCCTTTTAAAACCCTTTAGGGAATAATGTAACACTTGAGATTCCTTAACAATTGTCAGTATATGCGAAGCAATTAAATTTTGGCTAGAGGGAACTTCTTCTCTTCATAAAACAACTCAACTCTGAACTGAACTCTTGCCAAAGTACAAAGACGAAACACTCTTAGAGAAGACAGTCTTAGCTTACCGCCCTCTTAACTCCCTACTGTGTACTTTTTCTATGTTTTTGTCGACCTCTGTCTCCTCCCTAGAGTAACTTTTAAATTAAAACTTTTTTTCCATATTTGCGCCCAAGAAAGTTTGTCCCTCCTCCCCCGCTGGTCTGTTTCAAACTAAGGAAAAAACTTTAAGAAAACTGTTGCATGCTTTTCGTTACTCATAATTTTTCCGTTTTTATTTTTTTCCTTTTTTTTGGTTTTTTACGTCTCGTGTTCTTCTTATGTTTCGCGTTGTTCAAAAACATGCAACATTTAAATTAAATGAATTTGTTTTATGTTCTTTTATGTTTGCACTTTAGTTTACGAGGTACGGCAGGCTTAGGTCATTAGACATTTAAAGAAAAATGTTAGAGGAAGTAATAAAGGTAATATAATTAAATTCAACGTCATTATTTCGTTTTGGTTTTAACGTCCAAAAAAGGGGTAGTAGTAGAATTATCCATTAAAGCTTTCATATTTCGCTTGTAATATTTTATATCCTTCAGGTATGGACAAATACATGGCAGAATTGCGACACCAAAACTGGAGTGTTTTCTTAATTGGAAAAATATTTTCAATATTTAAAAGTTGTTCGAATTTTTAATATAGGATATTAAATAAAGAATTCAAATAGAATTTTCATACATAATAAAAGAATCTGTTGGTGATTAATTTTAATAAGTAAAAATGATGTGCTTAAATATTTACTGAGAAAAGTCAAAGCCCTTCGATAAAGTCCGTAAGTACCAAAGTCGTTGAAAGTTCCAAGAGGAAGAGGAATCTCCTGATACAACTTATACAAATACCCAATTTCAGTAAAAATGTATATGTTTGTATATAATTATCATGGAAATTAGGAACAGTCCACCCAACCCGAAATCACACCAGATCAAAATAAGAAATTATCCTTAAAAGACAGTATAACATAATCCAGCGATAATCGAAATATCTTTGCAAAACATTTACACTACAAGGAAAATGTCCGCAAACGGAATAATCAATTTTCCGAATTGTTACTTTTCGGATTGTCATCACTTTTTTCCATTCATATCAGTTATAAGAAATGAAAATGTGGTCCTAAATCGATGCTCGCTGGTAAAGCGGAGACATTTAAAAAGGTGACCAACCGAACATTAAAAAATCTACAAAAACAAGTAAAAAAGTATCAGTCGGCTTTGCCGACAGAGATATACCCTCAGCCTGTACATATTGAAACAATTTTTTTCCAAAAATACGTATGTATTTGGGGGTTTTATAAATTTTGGGAATTTGAACCGACCAAAATCTTCATTAGGATTAGGGATCAAAAGTTTTGCGGAGGAGATACTAAAAGGAATGGATCTACATTGACCATTATGGAAGTGGATCTTCAGCCACTACATGTGGTGTCATATGGGGGATTTACACACTTCGAGATGTTTACTCAAGAAGTATGGACATGCCCCTGAAAAAACGTTTACCATCGTAATTGAGGCAGCGAATGCAAGTTGCTTCAACAAAAATCAAAGTGATTCGATAGCAGGTCTTAAAGTGAACTTATCCGAAATTTTGTGTGGGAGGTACCGGATGGATTGGACAAATATAGTCCATATTTGAACCTGATGTATATCTAGTAGATATATTAGGATATGTAAAGTATTTACCAATTCGGCCTCTCCCTTTAAGAGTTCCCGTATGAACAAATTTTACGAACATTTTTGAACTTTTGTGGGGTAGGTACATGAGGGAGTGGACCGATATGGCTTATCTTCAAGCTTAGACTATGTTTGGACAAAATATTACTAAGGCCAAATTTTGGACCGAATCGCCAGATCCGTTCTAGTGTTATCTTGCGTTCCAACCACCTCACACGGTGTCATAGGGGTTTTTTACAACTTTCGGGCTATTTTCCCAGGAAGTATGGACTTGCCCCTAATGAAACATGAACCGTCGTATGGAGGGCAGTGAATACAAGTTGCTAAAACAAAAATCACAGTGATTCGAGAGATGGCCCTAAACTGCACTTTTCCGAAATTTTGTGTGGGAGGTACTCGAAGGAGTGGGCCGATTGAGACCATAATGGAACCTCATCTTCCTTTTGTAGAACGTTTACGATATGCAAAATATAGACCAAATCGGTTACTCCCTTCAAGAGTTATCGTGCGGACAATTTTTCCGAACATTTTTGAACTTTTGTGGAGGAGGTACCTGAAGGAGTGAACCGATATGGCCCATCTTCGAACTTAAATCAAATCTGGACAAAATATTTCGATACCCAAAATTTGAACCGAATCGATTGATCCGTTCGAGAGTTATCGTGCGCACCAGCCAGCCAGACAGACCGACAGACAGACAGACAGACGGACGGACATTGCTAGATCGACTCAAAATTGTCTGAAACGGATATCGTACAAACATACTTGGGGTCTAAAACCATTATTTCGATGAGGCACATTTTTGGTCGTATCAAAGTGTAAATACCCTCTTTAGCCTAAAGGCTGAGGGTATACTGAATAAGGACTTGAAACAGCTACGGTTCTCGAAAATGGACTTTAAACATAAAATTTTACAATAGAAACATTTGAAATTAATTAACGTTTTAGCTGTTCCAATTAATAAAAGACATATAGAAACAACAATAAAAGACATATAGAAACAATTATAAATTATTTAATAAGTAAAAATTATGTGTTTAAATATTTACTAAGAAAAGTAAAAGTCCTTGAATAAAGTCCGTAGCTACCAAAGTCGTTGAAAGTCCCAACCCCGAAATTACGAGGAAGAGGAATCTCCTGATACAACTTATACAAATACCCAATTTCAGTAAAAATATATATGTTTGTATATAATTATCATGGAAATTACACCAGATCAAAATAAGAAAATATCATTTAAAAGGCAGTATAAGATGGACGACATACAGCCGCCAAAGTCATTAGTCCAGCGATAATCGAAATATCTTTGCAAAACATCTATACTACAAGGAAAATATCCGGAAAAGGGATCATCAATTTTCCGAATGGTTACTTTTTGGATTGTCATCTCTTTTTTTGCATTCATACCAGTTATAAGAAATGAAAATGTGGTCCTTAATCGATGCTCGCTGGTAAAGCGGAGACATTTAAAAAAGTGACCAATCGAACATTAAAAAATCTACAAAAATGAATATGGACGAAAATGGACTTTAAACATACATTTTTACAATAGAAACATTTGAAATTAGTTAATGTTTTCTCTGTTCCGATTAATAAAAGACATATAGAAACAACAATAAATTATTCTCAAAATATAAACCAAAAAAATTAAATTTATTGAATCATCCTCGATTTTTAACATATACCTTAACCGCGTTTATTCTTGACATTCTCCCTTTGACAAAAATTGGAAGTGTCATGCATTTTATGTTGAATTTACAAAAAAAAAATAAATAAAGTATGGGGAGATGTTTCAACACCCAACTATTTCCACAAGTTCTTTATCTTCTTCCACGGATCGGTGTGAAAAGAAAACAGAGCAGAATAAATTTTAGTAAAGACATTTATTTATGGAGGATGCTTCCCACCAAATCACCCACGAAGTAAAGCGAAAAGCTTAAAAGATTTTCCAATGCATCCAAAGCGATTTTTTTCCTAAACAAAAGTTTCTCTTCTACAGTTTCTCAACTTTACAGGAGCAAGGCAAAACTTTATTTTGCTTTTTATTTGTGCTTTCATCTTGGCTCTAGCTTGGGAATTCCTCCAGAGTTTAAAACGACATCACAACTTAAAGAAGTAAAAGAAAACAGCACACAACTCCAAACAACGACCAGCCAGAATGGGGTACAGGAAGTTTTTTTTTGCTGTTTTTGTCGCCTTCTTTTTTTTGCTTGTGGGTTTCAAGTTGAAATCATATGCGGGCTTAGTGACAAGAGGTTATACCGGAATTTCAGTGTTGTTTACATTGCGTATTTCTGCTACTTTATAGGGGATTTAGGGGATGTCCTTGCAGCATTGTGCCAAATATTCACACACTCGCCTTTATGTGGTGAACTAACGAGATTGCACAAAGGAAAGAGTTTTCAGTTTAAAAAAGAAACAAAATTCATATCTAGATTAAAGTTTTCTATCAGCAAAATCTCTTTAATAATAACGTATTTGTCTATAATTTGATTAAATACACGCCACTGTCATAAAAAAGGAATTGTGTGGCATTTCCTTTCTTTGTTGCATTTCGAAAAGGTGTTGTGTTTTGTCGGTTTCATTACAAGCTGGCATTTGGTGTGTGTGTAACGTTTAACAGGATTTTAATTTACCTCTTAAAAAGGGGGAAGTTTGCCTAATGCCATTAAGAATTCTAAAAGGACATTAGAAAGTACGTACATGCGTACCTTTATCCTATAATTACAAACGCAAATATCCTTAGGTTCTTTTTTTTTAAGCATATGCAGATGGTCAACCATTCAAATTCTATCAAAGACATTTTATGTCTTAAATTGTGTGACTTTAATGTGACATTTATATCAGAAAATGTCAATGTAATTAGTTGACGAGTCGCATATGCTTCTCTAACCAGAAATGACCATCATTACATCAATGTAATTTAGAAACTCGTTTCACAAAACTAGTTGTTTGTCATATTTGCCGAAAGATTTTAATTCCTGTATAGTAAAAAAATATGTTGATATAAATTCCAAAATCGTTATATTTAAATTACTGCTAAGAGAGAAAAGATCCTCAAGATTGATTTCTCCGTGATCCAATCTCCTTCCTGTGAACCAAGTTCATATTAAGAGCAATATCAATAATTTGCTGTTTGAAAGAATACTATATATTTCTAAAATTTACAAATACTCACTCAAAGTGTTCTATTAAAAAATAAATTTAAAAATGATACCAAGACAGACATAAAAATTCAGAAAAACTGATGGAGAAACTATGGCCAATGCAAAAAATCCCATTCGCAAACTATTTAGAGAAATGTGGCTTGGAGAAAAAAAAGTTCTACAAAAGTTCTCAACGGATATAGTTTATCTGGTTTTAATACCAGATAACATAGGTCTAACCGAACCAAAAAAGACTGTCGCACTATCGAAATCAAGGTATTATCATAAGTGTTCATAGACTACAATATCCTAGTTGATCATATGAATTCGCTTACTTTTAATGCAGTTTGACATCCTATAAACATTTCAACTTTGAGTGCGCTTTTATCATAACTGCCACCAACAATAGAAACAAACAACATTGGGATGGAAATAGAAAAAAATGATTCTACTTTGAACAAAGTAGTGCTCTTCAAACAGATATCATTCTGAATTTCCCGAAAAACCTGGACAAAGCTGTAAAAATCAATGGATTTAGACCTTACTTTGGGTAACTATGTTTTTGGGGTCGCTTATTAAATTTTTAATTTTTTTTGGGTGACGTAGGGGATGAACGATACCATGGAACGGTCCTGACCGGCCTTAACATAGCGAAGTCCAGGATTTATCTTTGTCCCTCTCTCATCTCAAGTGGACACTGACCTCCCCGTGGTGTCACCTGGGGTAGCTGCCTTTAACACCCGTTAACGGTAGTGAGCTAAAATGTGCCGCGAGTTCACGCGCGTTAAAAACTTGGGTTTGGGCGCCGGGTGCAAAGCCCTCTAAAGTTGACGAACGTTTTAAGGACCATGATCTGCGAATGTGCACCTGGAATGTTCGCACTCTTTATAAAGAAGGTGCAGTTTACGGATTGGCAGATGTACTTAAAGAGTACAAGGCCGACATTACTGCCACACAGGAAATACGATGGAACGGGAAAGGCGTCACAACAACAGCTAAAATTGACGCACTGTATTATAGCTGCCATGACACAAAGCATGAGTTTGGTTGCGGATTTGTAGTTGGTCGGAGGTTAAAACATCTGGTCTCCAGCTTCACCCAAGTGAATGAAAGACTCGCTGCAATTCGATTAAAAGCAAAATTCTTCAAATTCTTCCTACTGAAGACAAGGACGAACAAACCAAAGATATATTTTACGAGCGCTTAGAAGAAACTTATGACCGTTCCCCTGCCCATGACATTAAAATTGTACTAGGCGATTTTAATGCCAAAATTGGAAAGTAGAATATCTTTGGCCCAATGACGGACATGCATCAAGCGTGTTGGATGTACTATCGTTCCGAGGTGCAAACATAGACTCGGACCACTACCTTGTTGCGGCAAAGGTACGTACTAAATTAAACGTAACAAACAAAGTGGGAACCGACACATCACGGAAGTTGAACATCGGTAAGCTGCAATCACAACAGATAGTCACAGAATATTCCACTCAACTGGCCCAACTGCTTAATCAAAGCACTCCTCGTCCCGATAACATATCAGGACAATGGCAAAACATTGCCCACTCCACGCAAACAGCCGAAAAATCAGTACGTGTCGTGCTGCTACCGAAGAGAAAAATACAGCATATAGGGCTACTTTACAATCAGTAGCAACGCGTAGCGCTCGAGAGAGGTATCGGGAGAAAAGGAGAGAGGAGATACAAATCGACATGTACAGGAGACAGAATGAAGTCCGAAAATTCTACCAAAGAGTGAAACATCAAACTGATGGCTTTGGAACTGATACATCCTCCTGTAGAGACCAGCAAGGTAATTTGGTAACTGATACATATAGTATGCTAAGGATATGGAAAGAGCATATTTCCAAACTGTTGGTATCCAATAGCAGCGAAGTCGACGAAGATATCACAGATCCAGTCCCAGAAGATTGAATTGAATATTGAATGTATACCACCCGGCCAAGATGAGGTAAAGACAGCAATAAATCGGCTGAAGAATAATAAAGCAGCTGGAGCCGATGGCTTACCAGCCGAGCTGTTTAAAACCGAAGGCGACGCGCTGATAAGGTGTATGCATCAGCTAGTTAGTACCATCTGGCAGGAAGAACGCGTACCGGACGATTGGAACCTGAGCATCCTGTGTCCCGTCCACAAAAAAAGGAGATAAGACCGTATGCTTCAACTATAGGGGCATAAGTCTTCTCCCTATTGCCTATAAGATAGTGTCAGGGATATTGTGCGAACGACTAAAGCCAATGGTCAACGAAATAATTGGACCATACCAATGTGGCTTTAGGACTGGCAAGTCCACCATTGACCAGATATTTACCCTGCGGCAAATCCTTGAGAAGACCCAAGAGATGCAGATCGACACATATCACCTTTTTGTCGATTATAAACTTTATAATATAATATATAATATAAAGCAGTGTTCGACAGTCCCCTCCGATCAAAGGTATTCCATGCAATGTCTGAATTTGGTATCCCCGCAAAGCTCATCCGGCTTTGTAAGATGACTTTAACTGGCATTAGGTCATCAGTTAAACTTGGAAAGAACCTCTCCGAACAGTTTAGTACCAAAAGAGGAGACAGCCTTTCGTGTGATCTTTTCAACATGCTGCCAGAAAAGGTTATACGGGTAGCAAACGTCAAAGGAAGTGGCACAATCTACACCAATAGCCACATGTTACTTGCTTATGCTGATGATATAGACATCATGGGACGATCAGTAAAAGAAGCATAATAATAATAATAATTGTTCCACAAACATCCTAGAAGGGTCAAGGGGGACTTCTCTCATATCAATGAGTGGTCGGGGTGCACTCATATTCATATTAGCTCAATAATAATGGACCTACTGTTTATCGCCGTTTCCGAACGGCGTGTCTAAAGACACCACTTGTAGAGAAGTTTTACAAGGCTGAAATGCCCGGGAAATGTTGCCAACATTACTGAGGGATATTTTGCTACCGTTGAAAATTTGATGCCGCTTGGCCTGGAAATCGAACAGCAGACCTTCTGAGTGCAAGGCGGGAGTGCATACCGTTGCACCACGGTTGCACCCAAAATAAAAGCATACAGGCTGCAAAAATACAATTTTACTAGGAAGGACCAAATCTCAAGATGATCAGCTGAAACCGGGGATAAAGCCATTTTATATATGGGATTCGATGAAGCATGATCCAGCATTGGTGTTTACTTGCAT
This sequence comes from Musca autumnalis, assembly GCF_047663935.1. NCBI lineage: Eukaryota > Metazoa > Arthropoda > Insecta > Diptera > Muscidae > Musca > Musca autumnalis. The sequence goes on along the minus strand of NW_027411977.1, from coordinate 5,563,620 downwards.
GGAGCAATTCAACCAATCGCTATACATGCTCTCATATACCAAAGATGATGTTGTTACTATTTTGGAAGGTTTGCCAAATATGAACCAAAATAAGTAATATTTATTCTGTTTTTCATAAGCAATAAGGTAATCCTATTTATATTGAAGATAACATTTACTAAAACAACGTGCATTTTCCTCTAATATGAGCATTGTTGTTTATATAGTTTCTACCTACATTTTGGGTAAATTTACCCAATATACTGCCAATAGATAATAGTCTCAACTCGCACAGGCTAAGGATATATCGCTGTCGGCAAAGTCGACTTATACCTTAACCCTCTTGCTGAAGAAGTTGTTGAAATATAATTCGGCGGAGCGTATTCCCAAAAAGATTGATAACTAAACGTCAATCAATCAAACATCTATATAAGGCCACTTTTTAATACCAATTATGAGAAACATATGACAAACCATTTAATCAGAAAACCCGGAATGTACTATTATACATTTTGCTTTTTTGGAAAAAAGTTTCCATTCATTTAGCCCAAAAAGCCAAAATGCAGTAAAATATATTAAAAATGGAGAAATATGTTCGAAATATCTCAAATCATGTGACTTACATGTGGCTGCTATGGCGTAACCTGGCACTATAAGTATTTTGGTTTTTTAGGTCCACATTAATAACAGTGGACTTATGTGCCTTTTATAAATGTTTAATGATAAAGCGAAAATCGGTTATAAGAAACTACGCTTATAACGGACAAAGTTTGTTGCTCCCTAAAACGACCACGATTATAACGATCAGAAAATTTCTTCCTGCTACTACAATTTCTTACAATTCGTTATTATTTTCAAATCTGTTTCTGACCACAAGAAAATAGCGTCGAATTTGATCACTGTTTAAAAAGTTTTAATATATTACATTTAAAGGTAAGCTGAAATAAGAATTTTACAGGCGAACACGTTTATAATGAACGAGGGTTATAACCAGGATTCGGGAGTCGGAGTCTACGAGTCGGAGTCGAGCAATTTTGCTGGAGTCGGAGTCTGAGTCGAAAAAAATAACTCGACATCGACTCCGGGCAAAATTTTATAAAATCGAATTAAGATTAGACCTTTAACCTCTTTCCAGAAGTCATCCTTGTCTTCTATTAAAGACTTTGTGGTCTCCATGGGAAATTGTACTGAATACCCTACTATGTCGTAATGCATTTTTTGATTGACCCCAACAATGATTGAGAAAATAGCTTTGGAGATATTGTTTCATCTTTTTGAGATGACATGTTTTCAGTTAAATAGAGTGAGGAATCTCGTCGAACAATTTTGTCCTTCTAGCTCAGTTCCTTTCATGTCCTTTTTGTTCTTGAACTGAAAAAGTAACACAAGATAACATTTTGTATTTTTGTACACCCGAAAATTGTTTGTAGGATCGGGTAAAAGTAATAAAGGACACCAACGTTCAGAATGTGTGCGCTGAACTTTAGTTTGAGGGGTGATCCCCACTTGTAAATTTTTTAAAAAATATAAATACGAGGGGCACTACGAGGGTTTCGCCAGGCGTCTTTTTTGGAAAGTTTGACATTCGACCATGTGTTGGGTTCTTTACAATGACTCGGAAAAATTCTCTTTGCAAAAAAAAATGGAATTTGCTTGTGAACATGTTCCACCGATAATTTGTTACAACTTTCGACGAGAATAATCACGCCAAGAGTGATCAAATCAAATCTTTGTATGTCGACAAAGGAACATCCTATAACACTATTAAAACTGGTTTAGTGAATCCAATCGTGGCCGACACTCTCAAAAAAACGAACGTCGTGAGGGCCGACCAAAATTTCTTCCACCAACTAACATTTGATGTAGCATGAACACTTGACTGCAAAAATGGATTTTTCTCGCTAGATCCAGCAACATTGGTCAATCGCTTAAAAAAGGCTCTTCTGGATTTGCGCGAAAAAAAATTGTGTATAAATACGATCGCGGTGCTTCAAACGACATAGATCATAGATCCAAGACGACGAGTCTTAGGAGCCCGAAACAAGGCAGGAATCGACCGTTTGGGCCTTCGAAAGCGAGCCAAATCCAACGAAAGCTGTTAATGGAAGAAGATATTCGAAGCAAATGGTCGTCTGGTTCTTCGGCAAAACTGACCATGTGGCGACCATACGGCTTGAGAAATGTAGGACGGTTAATTCTGAGTTTTACACTTCAATTTGTTTGCCTGAAGTCTCCTGAGGAATTCAAAAAACGAACAAGAGAAGAATAATCGTTCTGCCATGACAATGTGAGCTCTCACACATCGATTCAAGCCAGCGCCTATTTGACCGGACAAATCATGGAATTGATGGTTCATGTGCCGTACAGCCGTGACTGGGGATCCAATGACTTCATCTGATTCCAGCACATCAAGAAAAAAGGCGTGGTCAACGATGTTCGTAGTCAGTAGATGCTGTACAAGCGTTCAAAAATCATGTTTTGGGGGTGTCTCAATTAATCCAATATGAACAACACAACACATGGTTGTATGTCAAACTGTCCTAAGTACGCTTAGGCTAAAAACTGTCAAAAATAATGTCAAGTGACTTCCAAAAATAATGTCAAGTGACTCCTGGCGACACTGCGTGTTGCCTAGACCAGAATGTTTTTTAGTGGCCCTCGTAGCATAGATTATGTGGTCAAATTTTCAAGTTGATTGGAATAATACTGCCTTAGATATAAGCGTTGGAAGGGAATTTTTTTTTTACATTTTGTATGTTTGCCACAAAATATATGACAATCGGTTTCGTTTTCGAGCTAGAGTTGGTACCGCAAAACGCTTTAATAAAAACAGTGTTTCGTAAATGGCCATTTGCCACAAAGCTTTTATTGGGCTTTACAACTGGGGGTCTCCTTTTAAGGCTAAGCACATTGGCTTATATACGGTTTAAATCTTGGTCATGAATTGCTTATAATTTTTATCGCATGTTGTCCTTATGATCAGTATTGCCAGTTCATTTTCATATATTTTGAAAATTTAAAAAAAATTTTCCCTTCACATTTATGTTTTGTAGTTGAGCATTTTATTCGAACGAACGCACAGAGGGTTGAAATCTCAAAACACGCAGATTAATTCAAAAAATGAAATTCGGTTTTTGGAACAACTATTATTATACGGTTATAGGGTAAAGAATTCTACGTCTGTACCGAAAATATCAAGGTCATATGTTGTTTATTTTTACAGTTACACTGTGCTAAAGTTGAACATTTATTCACATTTTCAAAAGTACCCGCAAAAAAATAAAATTAGCTGTTTTTAATGTGTAATATTTTTGATTTTGCGTATCAAAAGTGATAATTTTTGAATGGAATAGTCAAATACAGGTACTTATTAACATTTTAGAAAAAACGCGTTATAGAAAATGTGGTGTACAACTATAATTAAAATTAAGTAAAAATGTGTCCATATTTTCCATATTTTCTGAAAGTACATGGAGTTATAAAAAAGATAGTATCTGAGAGGTCTGCAAATTTTAATTTTGTATTTTAGTGTAGAGTGTTTTCTTTCAAAATCAACTCATAACTCGTGCCGTTTTTTCCCTTAATTTTTTTATTGAAGAAATGGCGCAAATAGTCATTTATTAAAAAGCTGGTAATTAGGGATATTTTCCTCGCTATTATACTTATGGTTGTTATTATACCCTACACCACACTGTGTTAAGGGGTATTATGTCTTTGTGCATTTATATGTAACATACAAAATGAAACGAAATAGACCCATAGTTCCTTTTGGGGATATACACATAATCACTTTCTGAGTCGATTTATGCATGTCCGTCCGTCTGTCCATATATTTTTGTTCGCAACATACAGGTCGCATTTTTTGTCCGATTCAGCTGAAAATTGGGGACTACAATTTTTTAGCCATAGGAAGAACGCTATTGCTTTTGGTGAAAATCGGTTCAGATTTGGATATAGCTCCCATATATATTTTCGCCCGATTTCACGTTTTTGCTATTTGCACCAAACACGCTATATGCGTCCGATTTCGATGAAATTTGGAATGTGTGACTAAATTCGGTCTACAAATAAGTGTGCTAAATTATATCGAAATCGGTTCAGGTTTGGATATAGCTTCCATATATATTTTCGGCCGATTTCATGTATTTTCTGTACCACACACGCTATATATGTCGGATTTCGATGAAATTTGAAATGTGGGACTGAATTTGGTCTAGAAATAAATGTCAATCCATATTTGAACATATTGAAACATCTGAGATTATTTAAATAAGAAATGTAAATAAAACCGTGAAAATACTTTATACTTTTATGGTCCCAAATTTGTGAGGGCTTCGAGAACCCTCTTCTAACCCCTGATATGCACCAAAACTGTGTTCCGTTATATTAATTGAGGCGTAGACATTCGAAAAATATTAACACTAGACCACCCAAATGCTCCCCTGAATTAATCTGCCTCTTTCGGGATCTCACCCCACTGTGGAACGTCTTTTCTAAATAATATTTAAGGAAAAAGTAACAGATTATAATATATAAGAAAAAGTTATAATTTTTGCACATTTTATTAATTTAGTGGTATACGAATTCAGACTCGGAGTCTACCCGGAGTCGGAGTAGTGAAAAAAAAACTGGTCTGGAGTCGGAGTCGTGCCAAAAATACCTCGACTCCGAAACCCAGGATATAACGAACAAATTTTGTTTTTCCTACCCCCTATTCCTATTTTGCCTGAATACCAACCCAATTAATGCGGCTATAATGAACTAAAATGTTGATCTCCCAAAATATTTTTATAAACGTTTGTTTTGTTTATTGTTGAAGATTCAATCTCATTTGATTGTTTTCAGTGGAGTATTCCCCCATTGGCTCAACTTCATTTATTACCCTCTATTACAGAGAGTAATGTTTTTCAAAACGAAGTGACAGTGTTGCAACATTTTACTGATCGCTACCAATATCATGATTTCATCACGGCGAAGGGAATTATCCATTGGCTTCTCAGTTTTTGAAATGATGCCTTTTCAGCGAAAAGGATGTACCCAATTGATAATTCTCTTCGCCGGGATGAAATCATGATATTGGTAGCGATCAGTAAAATTTTGCAACACTGTCACTTCGTTTTGAAAAACATTACTCTCTGTAGTAGAGGGTAATAAATGAAGTTGAGCCAATGGGGGAATACTCCACTCAAAACAATCAAATATATTTTTATAAACATTAACATCTTAAAAATGTTGTTTCACGAAGATATCTTTATAAACATTACATAGTTAGACTACAAATTTATTGCAAAGACCAAAATTGTAAAAATTTTCATATTACTTGTTCGTTTATGACAACATATTATGTTAAAACTATACGGTTTTTTGTGCAAATCTCTTTCTACTGGTCCTCAAAACATTATTCCGTCAAAATATAAAATATGTAAAGTTGATTTGCGATTTATAATAAATACAGTCAAAATAAGAATTGCCTACTACTTTTAATTGATAATAAATGTATTGCAAAGGGAAAAGCTGTATTATAAAAGGAATAATTTTCGTAATCATTATGCATTTTTATGACTTTTGCGGTTAATAATGGTTAGTCCATTAGTATTGAATGTGATAAAGTTCAGTGATAACAAGTAAAAAAGTGTCAGTCGGCTTTGCCGACAGATATATGGTAATATTCAAAAAAGTTTTGCAATCGTTGAAGTTGAGGTTTACCATTTAATAAGTCGCGAACTGTTAATATATTTTATAAAATATGAATATATTTATATTAATTGAAGTGTTTTAGCCACGATCTCATAATATGGACCATAAAAAATGTGTTGAAGTTTACAAGTTTTTTTGTGTTCTTTCTTGATTTCTGGTCAAACCACGGAAAATTCAGACATAAGCTCAAAGAAAGAATTGAAGAATACCCCTTGGGCAACATGGTTCTAATGTATGACTTTTCGATATATACACTGCATCCCCCTAAAATCGATGCTGACATTTTGAAGTTTTGAAAACTGGGTTTTTCGAATTTTTCTTATAAATAGTGGGTGCAACTAGATAATAATCCAAACTAGTTTATAGGATTGTAGAACTCGCGATTCCACGTCGTTCGATGTATATCTCATGAGTGTGCTCCGTACAGCTTCCTAGTAATAGGAGTCCAAAAGCGAAAATTTGGTGCGTAAATTTTCTGAAAAAAACCTATTTTTTGGGTTTAAAATTTACAACTGTCGTACAGGTACCCCTGAACCCCGCGTGATTTTAGTTTTTTTACGTGCCGGATCTAATGAGCTCTTCCGCGGTCGAATCCATCCACTAAAACGCCGGATATAGATACCTTGAAAGTAGGAAAATCTGCAAAAATATATTTTGACAATTCCGCGAATTGAACCGCGATTTTCTTTGATTATTTTTGCATAAACGTAATCCTTTATACGCGGTTATAATATTTGCCAAAAAGGTAATTTTTGCCCACTTGAAGGTTTTTTGAATAGTAAGATGCAACTGATGGCACACTTTGGCCGCTGAATGAAACATGGGAAAATTCATGCATATTGATAGACATGGACTCCCTGTATCCGAAAAGCACATGCACCTCAACTGATTTAAACGGATTCGCGAATTACACGCTTTTTAATTTTTGTGTTTTTTCTTTGATTGTAATTTCAATATTACTCTCTACTTCTTATTTCTATTGCTTATCACAGAAAGCAAATATACCTTCACGATGACTAATTACTTTTCTCGTAGAAGATTAAGCAAAATACTTCAGGATTTGGATCGAAATTTAGCGAAATAAGAGAATAACTCCCAACATTTATTTTTCAAATTTTTCGTATTTTACCAAAAATATATTTTTGAAATAATTTCCAACAATAAGTTTCCGTTCTTTGTTGTTGCTGTAATATGCAAGTTATAAACGCGATCTTTATAATTTTGGTCTCACATTTTTCTACGCGTAGTCTAGATTCTGTACGTATTTTTAAATTATTTTTTTAAGAGATTTTTTGAACTCTGATTTAGAATAAATAAAATTTATTCCAAGATTTCTTCAATATCTTTTGATTTTCCGCTAAAATAAAAATAAATTTAGCAACTATTTTAGCACCTACGGATAGATATCAAATGCTGCTAACGATTCATATATACATGTTCATATTACAACACAATAGGAATTTTTAAATATTTTTTTCTTTACAAGAGAGTAAAACCGCATATAACTTTTGAGTGCAGCATCCAATTTTGTGAACGCGAACAGATTTGAAACCACGATTTTTTTCGTAACCCATGTACCCATGAAATTTGAAATTTGCCATATACCCTCAGCCAATGTGAAGTTAAACGTTCACCTACGGACAGATCGAATGTAGTTAAGGTCTCTTCAGAATTATGTGGCTTTTTTTTTAAATATAAGGGAGAAGTACCGGAAGTTGTGGACCGGTATTGCACCATGAAACTAAGTCTGGATATAACATGACGAAGACCCAATGTTGGACCAAATCGGTTGAACAGTTCGGAGTTATCGGTTTTTACACCTTTCTTGCTGTTTTCCCAAGAAATTTTAACTTGCTCCTGAAAAAACTTTTGCCGTCGTAATGGAGGTAGCGAATGCAAATCGCTTCAACAAAAATCAAAGTGATTCGAGAGCAGGCCTTAAAGTGAACTTATCCAAAATTTTGTGTGAGAGGTGCCTGATGGAATAGACAAATATAGTCCATATTCGAGCTTGATCTATATCCGGTAGATATATTTGGATGTCAAAGTATGGATTACATCGGTCACTCCCTTCAAGAGTTATCGTGCGCACAATTTTTCCGACATTTTTGAACTTTTGTGGGGGAGGTACCTGAAACAGTGGACTGATATGGCTTATCTTCGAACTTGAACTATGTTTGGACAAAATATTAAGAAGGCCAAATTTTGGACCGAATCGGCACATCGTTCGAGAGTTATCTTGCGCTTCAACCACTACACACGGTGTCATAGGGGCTTTTTGCGTCTTTCAGTCTATTTTCTCAGAAAGTATGGACTTGCCCCTGATGAAACTTGGCCCGTCGTATGCGGGGCAGAGAATACAAGTTGTTGCAACAAAAATCAAAGCGATTCCAGAGCTGGTCCCAAATTTTGTGTGGGATGTACCCGAAGGAGTGGACCGATTTAGTCCATATTGGGACCTCATCTAAGTCTGGTGGACGTTTCACGATTTGCAAAGTATGGACCCAATAGGTTACTCCCTTCAAGAGTTATCGTGTGCACAAATTTTCCGAACATATTGGAAGTTTTGTGAGGGAGCTACCGGAAGGAGTGGACCGATATAGCCCATTTTCGAACTTAAACTAAGTTTGGACAAAATATTAGGAAAGCCAAAATTTGAACCGAATCGGTTCATCCTTTCGAGAGTTATCGTGCGCTCCAGCCAGCCAGACAGACAGACGGACGGACATTGCTCAATCGACTCCAAATTGTCTGAAACACATTTCGTCCAAACATACTTGGGGTCTAAAACCATTATTTCGATGAGGCACATTTTGCCCGTATGAAAGTGTATATGAGGAAAAGTCAAAATTTTTTAGTTTCCATGAAGCCAAGGTTTGCACTATTATAATACGCGAACTATTGTAGTTTGCCAGTAACTATGACTATTGCTGGATTAATTTAGATGTTTTTGTACAAAGCTCAAAAATTTAGCAAAAAAAATTAATTTACGTGGTAGTTACGACCGCGTAAAGGAAAAACCATAGGTAAAAACACGTTGAATCTAAACAGGTTTTTTATATTGCTATTCGATTTCTGATTAAACCGATTGAGACCATATTAAAAACGATTGAGACCATATTAACAAAAAACAATGATGAATCGGCCACAGACAAGTAAGCGAAGAATGAATATTTGACTCAATATGTATTGTCGGATAATAGACCAATGCAAAAGAGCCTGATTTTGACTTTGAAAACATCAAAATACCTCTGGAAAATACCGGAAAAAAAGACCATCAATGCAGTATTTTGAAACGACCTACAACAGCGCACTATTTCTTCTCTCAATAGTATTGGAATGACTTAAATTTTACTAAATGGATAGATATTACCCTCTCCTATCATAATAAATCTGAAAAACTGCGCCAAATCCAATAAAACCCATCAAAATGGGTATAGTTGGAATACCGAATTTTTGGGTAGTATATTCTTTACCAAGCATAATGATGATTGGGAAGACATCCCCACCGACATAATCAGGAAATATTTAATAGTCATTCAAAGTCAGTAAATGGGATCCAGAAAGCTCTAACAAGTTCATCATCTACCACATTCCAAAGGCTAGATCATGACATATTAATCGTTCCAGAACCTGCAAGAAGCTACTACTTTCTACTACAATAACAAATTTTCCTTTATGTTATCGAAAAAAAATAGTAGATTCTTGCAGTACTGGAACAGACAACTTATTTGGAACAGACAACTTATTTGTGTAAATTTGTGATGTAATATAACACAAACACTAAACTAATAAATAGACATCGGATTTTTGCATGTTTTTTATTTCTCATCCGATTGGACTCAAATTTTGGATCTAGGCGTTTTGAGGGTCAATTTTTCGATATTTGGGGTCATATCAAAAACATGCAAAAAATATGCAAAAAATATGCAAAATATATGCAAAAAATATGCAAAAAATATGCCAAAAAATATGCAAAATATGCAAAAAATATGCAAAATATGCAAAAAAAATATGCAAAATATGCAAAAAATATGCAAAATATGCAAAAAATATGCAAAATATGCAAAAATATGCAGAATATGCAAAAAATATGCAAAATATGCAAACAGTTTTTGGTCGAAAATCGTCAAAAAAGTCGTAAAATTTAAAATTAAAGTTGGAAAAAATCATCAAAAAAACTTTAAAGTGTCCTAAATTAAGACTGTTGGCCATTTAACGTCGATTTTTTAGCAGATTATTGTGTTATTGATACCTCTTACCACGGTGTGGTGTAGGGTATATGGTAATGTAATACTATTTTTATTGTTAAACTATGCAAAAATATAAAATTTGATAAAATATCAATCATTTTATGTAAATTTAATATTTTCTTTATCTTAATTTGTAATAAGAGGAGATTTTCTCTCCAAATATGAAAGGGTCGGGAGCAAGCCCGAATTAAATTATTAAAATATGCCTAATTATAATTACTCACTAATTTATCACACAAGGTCGCTACTGAATATAAAAAATAATGTAATTAAAACAATACAAAATAGTTTTAAGCTTTCGTTTTATTATAAATCTATAATTTGTTAATTGTTAAAAAAAAAAGACTCAATAAATATGAATTTGAATTTGAATTTATCTTAATTTGTAGCTTTAGTCTGGTTTTAACGCAAAGGGAAGAAATCGATGTCGGATTTTTTTAGGCGGGGGTGCTGCCTAAGCTGTTTACTTAAATTAGATTTTAGATAGATTTAAGATTAAGATTGCCAATTGAGCACCATTGGAATAAGTTAACACGTGCTACTGGAGCCTCGAAGTTATGAAAATCTCGTCTCTCCCGGCGACCTATATCTGTGGAACGGTTAAAGCTATTTGCCAGTATTATGCATTAAAGGCCATTCTGTTTATTTTATATTCAAACACAAAATGGTTAAGTATTACTGAATTCGAGATAGAAAACCAGTGTCCCGATTAACGTGTCTATCTGGGTATAGCCGACTACTTGGAGAACGCATTGTTTTAGTTATTCGTCCTTTTTAATTAATTGGTTGTAATCTGGGGTGAGCTCGACTCGGAGTTAATGTGACTTTTTTATGAATTTCGAACAGTTGTTCTTTTGTAAGTTTGGGTCGAATATTTCCGGAGAAGTTTCCATCTTCGCTTTGTTAAGATTTTTGTCGCCATTTGACTCTTTACGGTGTTTTGCACTGTCGGATCAAACAATGCCCAGCCAACAAGTTCAGGACTAAGATACCACAGGTGATTTATCATTTTTTATTTCCTTTTACTCTCTATGTTTTTGTATTTCAATAGATTTTCAATGAGGTCTAGGTCTTCTTTTGATGCTAAACGCTTCGTAGAATCTGAAGAACCATCTGTCCCCGAAAATAATCAAGCGCAGCTTCAACAAAAACTCCTAACCATGAAATTGTCATTGCTGCTGGATCCCTGTAAAGTGTCCTATAGGAACGTTAGTCGTATCATTTTTTCTACAGCAGAAGCTCTCGGAGAGGACCCCCAAAAAATATGTGATCTTTAGAAGCTTTATCCGTTTATTCCGGAGAATAAACAGCGAAAATACTAGCAACAACTTCAAGGAAGATACCCCAAAACAAGGCCATTTGCGCGCCCTGACATGGAAAACTATTACCAGGTATTCCCAAAACAGTGCAGAAAGAACGGGTTGCTGTTCTGGTATCATCTGGTATGGGGTAAAGAACAACTCCTGGGCGTTCCTGAAACTGACAGTAGCTCAGGGGAGAAACAAGACTTAGCAGTGTACGAATGCCTAGAATACGAATGCCTTACCAGCTTGAGCAAATGTTAAGTCGAGAGTTTCTGTACCTGCGTTCAGATTTATAAGAAGTATTGTTGAGAGGGATTTTTGACTGGAAGTTTGGCAGCACGTCCGGACATCAAAAAAAAAAACATATTCACGCGATTTCTATAAGAATAGTCTGCGATTGACAAATCCAAGTTCGATGTAGGCGAGAATGTTTTAAAACTACTTCCCAGCTGACTTCCCAAGAACAAGAGGTCGTAGAATCACTTTGTGTTTTCATCTTTCGAGCCCGGTTTAACGCGCCCAGAAGTTTCTTATTTTGTTTATTTATTTTGTATCAAAGGACAACAACTGAGTGTTATAAATGAGAGTGTGGGTTATTGATTTTACAAAACCTATAATGAACAAGATAATGTTTATGTAGATATAATATTGGATGGATTGGGTAAACATAATCAATAGGTTGAAAAAGGATTAGAGACAATAGATTGAGTTTAATACAACAAATAGTGAAAGCGAAATTCAGAAATATTTTTTAGGTCGAAAAAATACCTAAACCGCATTGAAGATTTATTGAAATATGAAACAAATATCAGATAAAGGAAATAACAAAATGATATATCATCTGTGGTATCTTAGTCCTGAACTTGTTGGCCTGATCTGATAGTTCAAACCACCGTAAAGAGCCAAATGCGACAAAAATCTTAACAAAGCAAGCAGAAGAAGATGAAAAAAACCAAACTAATAGTACGGTTACACTAGAGTTTTTTTTTGCCGGGTTAACCCACTTCGAGAGGATTTGACGTTTGCGCTATGGAATTGACATTTGAAATCCAAACCCACTCGGTTAATCCGGCTAAGTGTAACCGGGGTATAACAAAAGAACAACTGCCGAAATTTCCAAACAAAAGTCTACCAGGCGTAATTACAGGGTATACTTACTTGTTGTTCAAGAGATTAAGCATTAACTCCGAATTTCTTGAAAAAGATCCTGTAACTTGACCGCAGAACATCAATAACCAGGAAGGGTAAAGGATGTTAAACAACTTGAAAGTTTTGAACGACATAGCAGAGCAAGGAGTCGAGTTCATCACCAAGTAGTCATCGTTACCCAGATGTCTCCAAAATCACATTATGTCAGCCCCTTAAATAAATTTAAATATGAACAAAATGTAAAGACATTTGTTTTCATTCCCAAAAATTTAAAATTTAAATTTAAAAATTAAGTTACAATGTTTTATTTACAAAAGCACTTAAAACTAGAACATAATTTTTAATGATGGATTCTCTCAAATAAAAACGCTGGTGGCCGTTTAATATTGCCACAATTTTTAATTCAAATGCAAGCGCTTTATTTGAGAGATTTAATCATTAAAAAATATTTTCTAGTTTTAAGTGCATTTGTAAATAAAACACTGTAACTTATTTTTTAAATATTTTTTATTTTTAACTTTTCAGCATTTAATTTTTTTGACCACTGGGAACCTCATAACAAAATTATAGCCAATTTAGGCCGAAAATGTAGATAAAGATTTTAAAATACCTGAAATCGTGTTGTACAGTTATATAGGGGCTATCCCAAAACCTTGACCTGAGTCCAACATTTTTAGTGAGGAAGTTTCTGTACCATTGGGAACCCCAAATGCCAAGTTATAGCTAATTCGGCCTAAAAATTTTACCAGAATCCTTAAAATACTTTAAATCGGGTGGTACCGCTATATGGGGGTTCTAAGAAAAAAATGGACCGATATTGGTTTTGGTTTCATATTCATGTATTGTCATCCAAGTCTGAAAAGTGTGCAAAGTTTTAGTTCGATTGGTCAACTACAACTGTGTGGAAAATAAGTTACTAGATTTGACCTAAACAGACACAAAAGCAAGTTAAATTAAACACTGTAAAAAGGGTTTTTCACAATAGACTCCATTTTCACCCTAAGGCGTTTTCGGGACATTGGCTTTATTATCTTGAATTCAGTATTACTTACGTATTTTGTTGTTCGGCAAGAAATATTAAGAATAGTATGGCATTTAATTTAATGCATAACACGGGTAAATAGTTTTAACCGTTCCATTGATATGGTTAGCTGAAGTCGTCAAATAGTCAAAAAGTCGAGATTTTGATAACTACGAGGACCCAGTGGCATGTGTTAACATATTCCAATTGTGCTCAAACTTTAACAATTTTAAAATCTAACCAAACTAAACACTTTAGGGGAGTGCCGCATAAAAAAATCCGACATCGATGTTTTCCCTTTGAGTTAAAACCAGACTAATGCAACAAATTAAGACAAAGAAAAAATTGAAATTTTAAATAAAATATTTGACAATTTAACAAATTTTATATTTTTTAATAGGTTAATAATAAAAAATGGTGTTACAATATACATATAACATATATATTTTTATATCCACACTGTGGTAAGGGGTCTCAATAGCATAATAATCTGCTAAAAAAGCGACGTTAAACGGCCAACAATTTTAATTTGGGACACTTTGATGATTTTTCCCAACTTTAATTGTCAATTTTACGACTTTTATGACGATTTTCGGCCAAAAACTGTTTGCATATTTTGCATATTTTTTGCATATTCTGCATATTTTGCATATTTTTTCATATTTTGCATATTTTTTGCATATTTTGCATATTTTTTGCATATTTTGCATATTTTTTGCATATTTTGTGCATATGCAAAATATGCAAAATAAATACGAAATATGACCCTGCCATTGAATTTAGATTTCTTTGAAACGAATTTTGGTCCAATCAGAATCTTCGTATCTCTATTATTAAAAAATATGCAAATATGCAAAATCCGATGTCTACTAATAAATACCTCGGGCCAAAATCCTGATAACAATATATAAATTTTTGGGTCCATTTTAAGAAAAAAAAAAACAGAAAAAGATATTCTAACGAAGGATCAAGATGTACTAAAAAGTGGGGAACCAGTACCCTTAGAGCGAAACATGCCGAGCCTTAATTTTGGCATAACTAAGCTAATTAAAGCTCCAAAGTGGATATACAACTGATTCAGAAACAAAACTTTTGTAATTCTCCAAAAAACCATGGATTCGGGAATTTTTGCAATTTATTTATTGTCACCCCCATATAGTAGGCAATTCTTATTTTTGACCGTATTTATTATAAATCGCAAACAAACTTTGCATATTTTGACAGAATATGCTTTTGAAGACCAATATCAAGAAATTTGCACAAAAAACCGTACAGTTTTTACATGATTTGTTGCCATAAACGAGCAATTAATACGAAATTTTTTACAACGTTGGTCTTTGCAATACATTTATTGTCTAACTGTATATTTAAAAAGACCAAATATATCATGTAAACATGATCCCTAGTTAGAAAGTATAACAGTTATAATTTACAAAAATTTTGGCCCCGACAGGACTGCCATTTTTACAAAACATGCTGAATATTTCTTTGAAAAAAAAAGTATTTTTAGTTCAAAGCGGATGCTTTTTTGTGTCTGAAACTTCCATCACCAAACCAAATATTAAAGAAAAGTATGTCTTAAAACAAAAAGTGCAAACGGTCACCATTCTTTTGCATATCATATATTTGTATTTGGTTATTACCAAACTCGTATAAATTGCGTTTAAATTCTGCCCTGAGTTTTAATATTTTTAATATTAAAATTTTTTTTAATATTTTTTTATTTTGCTTTCGAAATTTTGATTTTATCTTCGAATTATATCGCGAGTTTTGAATATTTTTGAAAACAAATTGCATTTTCCTATAATTTGACATGTCCTTTCTTCAAATCAAACTAAATATGCAAAAATCGACTTTTTGGCTGAAAACATGTCCAAATTACCCATGGGACTATGACAAAATTGGGACCAATCTTAAAAAGAATTATGGCTACATTGCTGCTTATCCACTACGAACATCTCCAACAAAAAATCAGATCAATATGTTGGAAATCGAACACGTACATTCAGTGTTCAAGGCGTTTATGTTTACCATTACACCAAGGTTACATTCAACTGTTGATATTTTTATTAAGACGGTATTGTGTTTATAGTAAAAAACGGTGTTCATACATCAATACTGCAATCAAAGGGTGCAAATCAAGACTAAATGCTAGTCTTCTCATTAAGACGAAAGCTCAGGAAAAGTTCTTCTCTTCTCTGTCCTCCTGTCCAAAACTTCCACCATTCATATAAGCAATTATAAGAATGTATCTAAAAGATTGCTGTTGAATGACGTCTATTGACTATTTTAAAACTATTTGGTAATGCAACCCTTGAAATCAGTTGCAAAATTATTTTCACCAAAAAAAGAAAAAAAAACTGAAATAGATGAGACGACAACTTTGGGAATCTGCAGAACAAAACAAAAGACAAAAACTTTTACCGTACAACTTTTCAGCAGAGATGATGCACATGCAAGAAGCAGAGAACATTTTGGTAGTTTTTTGTTTTTGTACTGTTGCTGCCACGTACTTTTTGTTTGTATAATTCCAAGTTGTTGTTACTTTTTATTTAAAGCTACTGATGATTTTGCTTTTGTTGTAGCTGTTGGACGTTTCTACTTTTTTCGCTTGCGTTCTTTTTTTTTCTTTTTTTGTTCTTTCCCCGAACATCATACATCGAACGGAGAAAGGTTGTCTTTGGAAATTCTTTTAATCTTATGGATGGATTTTTAGTGTATATAAATTTTGTTGGCTAAATGCCAAATAATTTTTACCCGACTTGTGTGCACTGTGTCCTGAATATAGAGTTAGAGAGCATGTGTGTGTGTGTCTCGGTGTTTGTTAGTTGGTTATTTGAAGAGTAATGGTAGGATCTCCCCAGCCATATTTTGCTTTGCAACTGGTAGGCCAACGTCGCCTTGGTTTTGGAAAGAACCTCTTCGGTGTACAGCAGTGTATGGGAGAATATGTGTCTGTAGACCTGTGTTATATTCACTTGTATGAATCCCCTTGCAATCAGCTATCCAATCCATCCGTCCATCCATCCATCTATCCAATCATCCATCTTTCCAACCAACATTGCTTTTATTGTTCCCTTTGCAGTCTGTATTCTTCTTCGTCTTTAGTTTTATCGTTTATCGTAGATTTCTTTGTATCCGTTTTGTGCGATATTGATGTTGTTTTTGTTGCTTGTACTGCAGTTGTTGTTGGTGTTATTGATGTTGCTGATGTCGGTTCTGTTGCTAGCACTTGTGTTGTTGTACAACATTGTGTGGCACGATTTACTTTTTTCGTGATTGAGCTCAACGATATAGTATATTTGTGTGTCTGTCAGTCTGTCTAGTTGGATAGTTATGGTTTATATATGTATAAGTGCACATATATAATATTTTTTTACATAATACAGATGTTGAGTATTTGTGTGAGTATGTTTAGGCCAAGTCACAAAAGAAGCTCACAAAATATCGCAAAAGATACTTGTAGCCCAGTATATGTTCATAATAATGCATTCTAGGCTGCTGCATCCGTTCGAGGCAGCAGCAGCACAAATCACAATAGGCAGCCAGCCATATGCAGCAGAATCCTTTAAATGTCGGTCTGTCTAATATTTGTAACTATATCTTCCTGTGTATTCGTGTGTGTGTGTGTGTAGCTGGCAAATAATTTTTATGAGTTCAACATTTTTCATGTCTATGGGTTGTGTTACACATAACCGAATGTTTAGAACTGCTCTGCGCCATTGTGTTGCTACCACACACATGCACGGGACATAAAATCAATAGAAACCTTCTACGTAATAATCAATAATTTAAAAGCCTTTAAAGATGTCTATGATTTTGTTATTTTTATTTACTGGAAATACGGTAAAGCAAAAAATTAAATATATTTAACAATAACAAATAGAATATATGACACCAAAATGCAACATTTCATAAGATATCACGGTGCACCTGAACTAAGTTTAAATGATAGGTGCTTACTAGGGTTATGAATTGTTTACAACTTGATATCCTGTATCATATTTTGATGAGCTTTTACCTACGATTAGATAAAATCTTAATTATAAGGTTATTCGATAAAAAAAACTCACGCACAAAAATCTTTTAAAGTTTTTATATTTTTTGAAAATTTTTTGAAGTCAATTTAAGTCCGTTTTAAAGTTTAAAGCCACATGACATAACCAAAATGACATAAGCTTTTGTTTCTCACCAATTTTATCGCCATATCATTACATAAATATATACAAGGTGGCGCAAAAGTAAACTTCGGATGTTTTTTGGCTGCAATTTAAAAAAAAAATATAAAAAATTATGATTCTTCTTGTGGGATATTTTTATTTGGTCTTTCAATTTTTTTACATCAAGTCGAGAATATGATGCCATGTAAATGCCCGTCGCCACAGTTTATTGTCATTTGAGCCCTTTTTATGGCATTTTCCATCACTTTGGCCAAAACTTCCGGCGATAGGTCCTCACATTCTTGACGGATGGATATTGTCTTTAAGAGCTGAAAGAGTCTGAGGCTTGTTGACATAAACCCGCGACTTCAAAAAGCCACACAAAAAGAAGTCTGATGAAAAATCATCATAATGAAATAATGAATCATCATGATGAAAAATCATAAATAGTCACCAATATTCCGCGTTCTGGAGCAGTGTAGCGTAACATTGTTTATTAGCGTGTATTTCGCATGTGTTTACTACACAAATGTCAAAACAGAACTGACATAAGGGGCCAATCGCAAAATGTATAGCATTTTCTGATAGGAGGATTACTTTTGCGCCACCTTGTACATATATTATTTTATATTATATGTAACTTTATTTCATATAGCATATCAATTGAATGCTGTTTGTGCGTGACTTTTTTTCAATATTTAAATTGAATAAAAGTTATTTTAGTTATTAATAGGCAAAGGTCATTCAGCCGTACAACAGGAAATCTTTTTTTAAGAACAAATTGTTTTGTTTTCATTTCATAGTAGTTAAAAAATTCAAAGTGGTTTGTGCGTTTTTGACATTAATAGGCAAAAGTTCATTCATTCTCGCTACAGGAAATCATGTTTGAGAAAAAAGTTCAAAAAGACATAACCCTGGGAAGTTTTTGCGGATTCATGCAACTACAACATTCATATATGAAACAAAAATAATCGCCGGTGCACTTTTTTAAGTAAATCGCGGTGAAAGTTCTCATTTAAAGGGTTTTTAGGTTTTAAAGATTTTGCTTGGAAACCAGAAGTTCTATCGAAATTGAACTAAAGATAATGTCGTATAAGTGAAAATTCTCAACAAAATTTTCTTTCGTCCTATTTCGATTCGATTTCAGAATCCGCAAAAACTTTTCAGGTGTAAGCAACTTTCATTTAAAGCTAATTTAGACGCACCGTGATATAGATTACCTAATCTATTTTTGCAGTATCATTTTCAAGAAATCCAGTGCTAATGTTAAGTCTCTTGAACAATAGGTTAGTCTCACTTGTAATTATGACTGGTAGAACTTTTTGTACGAATTTCTTTTTAAAATACCCCAAATCGAGGCAATTTGCGTGCACTTGGAATACTACAACAAGGTATCCTCAAAAATGAGCGAAAATAACCGTTTGCGATTCTGGTATCACATGGAACTAAAGAACAATTGATG
Source organism: Musca autumnalis (assembly GCF_047663935.1). NCBI lineage: Eukaryota > Metazoa > Arthropoda > Insecta > Diptera > Muscidae > Musca > Musca autumnalis. The sequence continues at coordinate 5,544,595 of NW_027411977.1, read as the reverse complement.
GGCGTAAAATGATAGTAGCTCAGGCCCTAGCTGTGTATGAATGAGAGGGGTTTTCAACTGCAAGTTTGTAAGCACTTAGGGACCTCAACCAGAGAAATTTCAAAAATAATGGTCGGCGGATGGATAAATCCATGTTCGGTGCAGACGAGAATCAAAGAAGAGCTGCAAAGAAAACTAATGGAATGCCAGTCAAGATACGACAAAAAAGGGCTGTTATAGTTGGCATTGATATATATTGGCCTTCTTAAAGAAAAATATATGTGGGCTTCAGATCTCCAGCTCCAGTGGATGTCAAAGCTATTTAAGGATTTAAAATAAAACTATTCCGTGAACATTTAAGCTGACTTTCCAAGAAAAAGAGGTCGTAGAAGCCCTTTTTGTTTTCATCGATTTTCGCGCTTTATTTATTTTTTAAAAGTTGTTGATAACACTGTGCAACTCGAGGTCTGGGGTTGGAAAATTCGATGAGGCACATTTTGCCCCTATTATATTATACCCTGTTGAGGGTATACAAATGCTACTCTACGTTAGATCCATTAGCCTAATTACACTGTGAATCGAAATTTTGGGGGGTGGAAAATTCCTTTTTGGGGTGAAAGGCCTTGATGAGTATATACAGAACCCCAAAGGGCAGATCCGCTGTGAGTCGAACTTTTGAGTTATGGCGTGATGAATTTTTCACTGGAGACCCTATAAGACATCAGAAATTAGCTTTATATCTTTGTTCGCTGTTGTTTTGGCTTTCGGTTCACAGTGTAATTAGGCTAATGGATCTAACGTAGAGTAGCATTTGTATACCCTCAACAGGGTATAATATAATAGGGGCAAAATGTGCCTCATCGAAATAATGGTTTTAGGTCCCTAGTATGTTTGGTCAAAAGTTGATTTAGCCATGTCAGTCTGTCTGTCTGCCTGGCTGGAGCGCACGATAACTCTCGAACAGATCAACCGATTCGGTTTAAAATTTGGCTTTCGTAATATTTTGTCCAAACCTAGTTTATATTCGAAGATGGGTTATATCGGCCCACTGCTTCCGGTGCTATAACTTTTGAAGAGAGTAACCGATTTGGTCCATACTTTGCACATCGTGAAATTTCTACTAGACTTACATGAGGTTCCAATATGCACTCAATCGGTCTACTTCTTCGGGTACCTTGGGTGCAGAATTTCGGAAAAGTTCAGTTTAGGACCTGCTCTCGAATCGCTTTGATTTTTTTTGTGACAACTTGTATTCACTGCCCCCCATACGACAGTACAAATGTTATCAAGGGCAAGTCCATACTTCCTGAGAAAATAGCATAAGTGTATGGCACAATATGAAGTGGCGGGAGAGCACGATAACTCTCGAACTGATCAAGCGGTTTGGTCCAAAATTTGGCCTTCGTCAAAATTAGTTTCAGTTCGAAGATTGACAATCCCGGTACACAACTACCGGTACATCCCCCAATGTTTAAAAAATGTCACGAAAATGGTATGCACGATATCTCTCTAACGGGGCAACCAATTTGGTTCAAACTTGTATCTCCTAATATTTTGTCCAAATTTATTTGTGTCTGAATGCAGTTTAGGTATGTTCGAAGATCCTTTGGAAATATCGTTGTGGTCCTGTTTACAGCTATATGATGTTTTCCGTAGACAAGTTCATGTTATCTGGCATACTGATCCAAAAGCTATGCGATGACCCACTGAAGTGACTAGTGGGGGCAATATCTATCGAAATGAAACGACACTCAAAATAAGATCCACTAATGTACTATGTAGGTCCATTCCTTTAAGGACTTTCTTCGCAACACTTTTGAACTTTAATCCTAATCCACATTTTTGTCAGCAAGTCCAAATGTCCAGAAAGGGCCACAACATTCTGCAAAGACCCTAAATACATTCGATCTGTCCGTAAATGAAAGTTTCAATTCACATTGGCTGAGGGTATATATATCTGTCGGCAAAGCCGACTGATACTATTTTACTTGTTAAATGTCATTCCCATTTAGAGTGCCTATCTCTTATTTTCTATTGTGGCAACAATTAAGTTCAAAAATTGTAAATTGTGATGTAATTAAACTTTTTATATTGATAAAAAATGTCAGTGACTGGGAAGTGAAACGAGTAAAATCATTAAAAGCATATACTCAATAGCAAGGAAAGTAATTACAGATAACCGCTGTCATTGAAATATCCTATAATGTTCATCATAGAAACATAGGCAATTTAAGTTTATTTAACAAGATTGAGTAAAATCAAGAACCATCAATATTTAACGATTAGTAAAAAGTTTTACTTTTTAGAATCGATTGTGAATTGGCTTTTCCCTATCAGCTTGTTTATATTTGAAGGCTTACAAACCTAACATCGAAACAACAAGGCAAACTAACCAACCAAAAAATCCAATTCCAACATCAAAAGCAAGGAACAGCAAGCAAATCAAACCTTTTAGTGTAACAAAGGCGTCCAAATGAATTTCGTTATTTGCCCTTTGAATAATTCATAACATTTAACCTACACTGACTCAAATACATACATATGCACTGCACTTACATATATACTCGTACACAATCATACTAACACACGTATCCATTTTTACATTGTGCAACAGTATGAAACAACTGTCTGCACATTGGAAGGAGTTTCATTGCAACAACCTAAAAACAAGTAAAACAACATACCGCAGAAAAAGCCTTGTATGCAAATGCATTTGAAACAGAAATCAAACAAACTCGGACAGCGGTTAAAATTGCTTATCAATCATCATTTAATAGCGAGGGTGAAAATGTTAGAAATGGTAATAAAACACACAGATGTCAAAGGAAATTCTCAATGATTGCTGCTTCATTTCAGTTTTAAGAGACATTTCAAAATTTCATACATTAATATACATACCTCGTAATACTTTACACAATGTAATACAACTACAAGTAAAAATTTTATTAACATTTGACCCATCTACTATAACCGCGGCATCAGTGTGACGGTCTAAAAGAGCGTGGGCAAAATAGAAAATGGTTACATTTTAAAATTCCATCGAAAATCAACAAATTGCTGTTGAAACACGAACAATTGTAAATATCAAAGTATGACTTGAGGCGTTTTTTTCTCTCTCCTTCGCTGTCCTGCTTTGTACAACAGCAGACAAGGTGACGGTACGGTTGGTGTAAATTGGATACAAAACTGTGTTACAGTACGTGAAGGAGTGAGTGTATGTGTCTACATGTCAATCCTTGTTTTTGTATTGTTTAGAACATTTCGCTTTTTTTACAAGTATAAATAATAGCCATCGCCTAACCTGCCAGTTGATGGCTGCTGTTCATCAAATGAATTCGCCAGCCAACAAACAGGAACAAATTGTACCACCCTCGACAATTTTCCACTGTAATTCGTTTTCATTCGCGGATTTTGTAGCCTTTGTTGGCTTTTTTATTGGTCTTGTGATTTTTTTATTTAGTATTTAACATTGCTGCTGGTTCGAAAGCATCTTCTTGTTCCTCCATTTGTGGCAGTAAGAGTATTGAATAAATGTTCTAACGTTATTTATTTTATACACATAGTCAATCCAACACTAGTACACATACATATGTATACAAATAATCAAATGAAGTATAGTATTTCTAGTTAATTTGATGCATCGTTGATACTAACTCATAGCAACAATTCATGCTTTAAAATTTTACAATCTTTTAAACAATTTTGAGGAATTTGTCAAATAACAACTGATTCAGGGAAGTGAAGTATCTAACATCCAGAGAAAACTTTTCGTCAAATCTTCTTTACCTATGGAACAAGGGAAGCTCCAAAAAGCAACCTTCAGATAAAAAATCTTACTGGGAAAACGTTAATAATGAGACCCCTTATATCCATGGGAATGTAAGCCATTTAAGTATCTAATCATAAAAAATAACCATATTTTGTTATGCAATCTAGATTCTTACAACGACCGAAACAAATACGATGTTTTACTAGAACGAACATATGGCGCTGTTCTGACCATAATAATTAAATTGTTCAATTCCGAAATTGGAAAGGGGAATATTTTTCGTCTATCTGTAGTAAATTTTAATTTTTAAAACAAACAGTAGTAGTTATCAGCATCAGATTCATATAACTTAATATGAGTCGCTCAGCGCAAAAACGGCCCTACCCACATGTCAAAATAATCAAACTGACTATAAAGATATAACCGGAACTTTTTGAAATGAATACTAAAACACTCTCTATTGCAGTGTATAACTTTAGGTTACACCACCTGCTAAAGCATTGCAATATGGAGTTTTTTAGTATTTATTTCCAAATTTTCCGATTAGATCTTCAAACTGACTATGATTTTTTTGACATGCTAGTTAGGCCGATTTGGCGCTGAGCGCCTCATATAAAAGGAGACATGGCCATTACATGAACGGCCCAAAAGAAACTTTTCGGTAGTGTTGAAATACAACATACGATCGATTCGAAGATCTTACATAGGCTTTCAGCCAAATCTTGGCTACAACAAGTTTGCATCAAATTTCATGTAGCGAATAAAGTAGGAACTGACACATCATGAAATCTGGACAGCTACATCATACTTCACTCCAGCACTTTCCACCTAACTTATTAGCACAATGCACACTGGTCCCAAATCAAATTTTTCTGGCCAATACTTTTTGTACGTCCATTTTGTATTGATATTTAGTTTTATTTATAATTATTGTCACAAAATATTAATTCGGAATTATTTTCACCATAAATTTGACAAAAACGTTAAAATACATTAAACAGGGTGATCCCATTGTAATTATATTATAATTATAATTGTTGGTGCGAAGGGTTCATATCTTCTAAGAAATCAAAATGCAAAATTACAGCCAAATCGGCATAAAAAAAGTCAAAAAATGTAAAGTTATCTAAAATTCGAGGTACGCTTATATGGCGGCCCCAACGTTGACCTATGTCGACAATTTTTTGTTGAAATATTTTCTGGACTCTCAAAATAAAAATACCAAATTTTTAGGCAAATCGGTTAAACATTTTTTTCTTAGAATTAAATTTGTAATAGCCGAATATGAAATATTACAGAATTTGATGTTGCTTCAAAAATTGTGCTTCATTTATCGCAACGAATCGCACCTTGAAATGACTCTTTTATTTAAGTATATACATCAAAGTAATTTTTGATTTTTTCTAACATCGACAACTAGCGGTCAAAATTATATTTGTCCAGAATAATTTAAAAGTTTAATAATTGAAGAGGGTTCCAGAAATATGTTGATAATTTTTCTCATAGACCAATTTTTTCTTCGGTTCTTTTTGGCAAATGGACCTACTTACTTTCGTTCTTCATCTCCATTTTTGAGTTTTGCCCTATATGTTTTTCTTATTGCAATTTTATAACCCACAAATTATCATAAAATACTGCACACTCACCCGTACTAATAACACAGTATAAGAATAAGAATAAATACTAAGACTACAAGAGCCAATGGGTTTTCATCAGATTGTTACAAAGACTAGCAAGAGCAACACATATCCGATGAATGGAATCTGATCCGTCCACAAATATAACAGGAAACATTAGCTGCAATTACATAGGCAAAATTGTATATATTTTGTGGTGAATATTGAAAATGGTCATATAAATGCTTCTTCAGTCCTGAGAAATACGTCTTCCAAATGACCATCATCAAATTCCGGGCACGTTTCTAGAGAAGCAGAAAAGATCTTATGCCGAAAAAATCAGTCTCATATTCTTTGCTTAATTAATTTATATTGAACCTAAATGTTATCGACGAATCCGAACGGTGTTCCGAACAGATTACGAAACCACTTATAGAACAGTTCTTAATAGACGAATTACTAAGAAAATGTGGCGTGCATTTTTGTGCAAGTCTGGCTATAAGCGGCTAAATTATGGTATCAATGCTCAATCCAATTGATTAACGAAAAAAGTAAACACAATACTTTTGGCGTCTATAGGAGGGAGAACCTTCGTAGGTTACCTTACGTACTGTACTATTCAGTTTAGTTTGTGCCGGCAGGCTTTTTGGAGCTTTTGGGTCATTATCTCTGGAAGTATGGACTTGGCCACAACAAATGTTGTGTCTTCGTGAAAAACTTGTTGCAAGAAAATCAAAACGATCCGAGAGGAGCTCTTACTTTTTCCGAATTTTGTGTGGAAGGTACCCGAAGAAGTGGACAAAGGATTATTCCTTATTCCTCTGATACATGACTGGATGAAAAATACAATATGCAAAGTTTGGACCGAGATTTCAGGCCATTATCAAAGGAAGTATGGACTTGCCCCAGAAAAAATTGTAGCGTTGTAAAGTTGTAAATTCAAAATGACCCGCGAGTAGCTCTTCACTTTTTCCGAATTTTGTGTGAGAGGTACAGAAATTCGAACCTGATCTATCTAGAAGGAATAGTACGATGTGCATAGTTTGGACCAAATAGAGAGTTATCCTTCACACCATTTTACAGAAAAATTTTGAAAATTTGTGGGAGAGGTACCCGAAAGAGGAGACCGATAAGGCCCATCTTTGAACTTAAAATATTACGAAGTGCTAAATTAGGTTCGAATCGGTTGGTCCATTCGAGAGTTATCGAAGATTTGTCATATTAGTTGTGCCGTTAGGGTTTCTTGGAGCTTTTAGGCCATTATCACAGGAAGTGTAGACTTGTCCCGAAAAAATTGTACCGTCGTAAAGGGGGAGGCAGGAATAACTTGCTGAAAAAACATCAAAAAGATCTGAGATGAGCTCTTAAGCTTCAATCTTTCCTAATTTTGTGTGGGAGGCACGCGATGTAATCCATATTCGAACCCAATCTACATATATCTGGAAGGAATAATACGATGTGCAAATTTTGGACCAAATCGATTGTACCCTTCGAGAGTTATCGTCTGCACCATTTTTGAGAAAAATTTTGAACTTTTATGGGGGAGGTACCCGAAGGAGTGGACCGATATGGCCCATCTTCAAACTTAAGCTAAGTTTGCACCGAAGTGCAAAATTTGGTTCGAATCGGAATTTATTTATTTATTTTATTTATAATTATTAAAATTATTTTGTATATTTTCTTTATGTTTTAATTTTTTCACTATTTTTAATTTTTTTTTTGTGCATAAAAGTCGCCTTGTTCCTTTCGGCTTTTTGGTCACGGCATTTCCACAACATTTTATTTAAGGTATGTACACTAGTGTGGGGCGATTTGTGTGGAAGGAAAAAAAACCTTAATGAGCCCTTCGCGTTTCTGATTCCTGGAATTGAACTGAGCAAAAAAGTCCACTGGACCATATATCTACCGTGAAAATCGAGCCTCCCGATTTTGACTTTAAGTTTTTTATTGACGTTTTTTGGATATTTTGGCATATAACAGCCAAACCATTGAGATTTTCGATTCAACAGACAAAAATTGTAGCCAAGACAGTAATTGAAAACTCTCTAATACATCGCAAAAGCATTGGAACGCTCCTTTTGGCCTTGAGAAAGTGCAAACTTTTCGAAAAATTTCGATAAATGACACTGTGCTACAAAAGTTGACCTGAAAAATATTCAAGTGTTCTGATGCAAAATTATATCGTGTTGGGATCCATGGACAACGACAATGCCTTTAGTTCGTTTGGGTCACTTCCTTTTGTTTTTTATAACGGTAAAAGTAGTGAAAATCTGGCTTTCTTACATTTTCAAATTTAAACGGGCATATCTTATTTTTTCCACAAAGGATATCTACTGAACCTTCTCCCCTTTAAAGGGACGAATAATATCTTTCGATCAAGTTATTATTATTTTTTTAAATCGGTTTACAAAGTTATAGTGGCTTAAGTCTGAAAGCACCCTCAAAAAAACTATAACTGAATTTCTCATAATTTTCAAAAATATAATGTTTTTTGTTTTGTTCAATAATTATTTTCAAAATTATGAGAATTCAGTTACACCACTATGTGAGGAGGGTATTATAAGTTGGTTTTGGCCAAAAAGTTTGTAACGCATCGAAAAAATGGTCGTAAACCCATACATATATATTCCAAAATGAATGTCTCGACAAGCTGAGTCGATCTGGCTATGTGTGTCCGTCCGTCCTTCTGTCCATCTAAACCTAGTAATCACAATACAGGTCGCAATTTTAATCCTATCGTCACCAAATTTTGGGTGTTGATGACGGTCCCGGAGGGGAAGAAGCCTATTGATTTTGGTGAAGGTCGGATAATATTTAGGCATCGGAATGAGCAAAAAACTTATTTGGAGAAAAAGTCAACATTTTATTTCAATCGAATATCTCCGCTTACATTGTGGTATATCAAAAGCAAAGCCTTCTAATGAAAGTAGTAAATATCACCTTTGCAACGATGTAACGTAGGTTGTCGTAGGTGGTCAAACAACGAAGATATCGCAATAGCCGCTAATAGAACACACTTTTAATTTTTGCGATTTTAATAATAATGACGAATATCACAGCTTTGGTTGGGGACCTTCCAAAAACAAAGTCTGACTATGAAAGTAGAAAATCCCATTTTTACAATGATGTAGAGCAGGTTGGCTTAGGTGGCCAAATAACGGAGATATCGCAATAGTCGGTAATACATCCCATTTTTTAGTTTTTTTGTATTCACGCTACACGTCGCAATTTGGTTGAATCGTCACGAAATTTTAGGTGTTAATGGGGGTTCCACAGAGGAAAAAAACCTATTGATGTTGGTAATGGTCGTATATTAATGGTCGTATATTATTCAGGGGTCGGAATGTGAAAAAAAACTTATTTATGTCAAAGCGAATATCTCTCTTCTGTAAGAGCACAAAACCATAGCCCTTGGAAGTATATTCGAGTGCAAGAACAGGGGTTCTACTGTAGTCATCTAAGTATGACATGCACTAAAGTTTTTTAGAAAAAAAACTAAATATCATTTTTTTTGGTAAATAATTACTTTATTCTTAGGATTTATCATTAGAGTCAGCAGATTAGCCTTTAAAATGTTTTGAAGGTAAACGGAGAGACTATTTTGTAATTCATTAGCATTGAAGAAAATGCAAATACCACACATATTTTTAGAACATTCGCATTGGTATATCCTTGGGAAAATTGTTTTATGTTCGAAATATATTAATTGACTAAATGTTTCAGAAATTCTCGTACATACACGAAATTTCAACACATTCATCTGTTGTTTTCTACCTTATAGAACTTTGAATTCTTATAAATATAACGTTCTTTTACCTAACAACTCAAACAAGAAGTTTTCGAAATTACATAGAAATTCCTTCTCAAGTGGGGTTTCTTTTGAACATAAGAAACGACATAAGGAGCTGACAAACAGCTTTAACCAAATTTCTAGAAAACAGAATGTAACGATCTTGACAGCTGTTATAAAAATAAATGGGAGGCGCAGGACATGTGAAGCCCTACGAAATGCCATGTTACATGGAAATGCAGACCTAAATGAAACCTCACAATTAAATGAAATACAAACTCTAAAAGTCCTCCAACCAAGAACTACAACAACATAAGAGACATTAAATGATTGAGTAGGGGGTAAGGCGACCCTACTTAGAATACTTTAAAACCAACGATCCTATTAAAGCGATCAACAAATGTCATTTTTTCAAACAGTCCAACACAATGAACAAAATGTAAATTTTTCCTTAATTTTCCGACAGTTTTTAATGGAAATTACAGAAAAAAGTGAAAATGTTGCGCTTGGTTAAATTTCTTGATATGTAATATTTGACTAGTAGTTGCAGTTGTTGCTTATAAACTCCTCATATCCTTGCAAGTTTTTAAGGACATTAACAAAAGACACAAAAATATGCCACCATTGCACCACCAACACCACCTTTCGTTTTGGTTTCCTTAATGATCACTTAAGCATTGAAGCATTAAGAAACGTAACAGGCGGCTTAAGTTTACTGCGCACCAGAAAGCAATGTGCTGTGTTGTTGTTGTAGGACACGCTGTGGTGCATTGTTGTGTCGTTGGGTGTTTTAAGCAAATTAGTTTAGAACGTGGACTGACCTACCATATGGCCACAAGAGGCACGCGTCAACACTAAAAACAGTATCAAACACCAAAAACCACCTCAAAAACGAAAGCAACCAAGCAACCCATCAACAAGCTGCCAGGCTGGCTGGTTCATTTGAACCCCATTTTTTAATAATTAACATAGCATTTCTTTCGTTATTTGGGTTTACTCCGTATTGTGTTGGTGGTGTTCGATATTCATAATTTTTTAAGGTTGGTGCTAAAAAATGAAACTCATAAAAAATGAAAACAAGTTTTTGTTTTTGTTGTGATCGCCACTGAACATACGTGTGTGTTACATGCTCTAATGACCACTCGCTTAGCCAATTGATAAAACCACCACCAAAGAAAGCAGTACGGCTGCTCCACTTCCACTTCATGGTAGAAGGATACAGGCTGCATCAATAGCACGTACTATGGGCAAAATTCAATTTATGGGTGTTTCGAGCGATATTTAGGGTTCGAAGGTTATTTCCTTGAGGTTTGTATGTTTTCAAACGATCTCCGTTCTTATCATCGAAGAGGTATTGTTGATAGCATAAGTAATCCTGTTTTTGTTTTCTTGGTGTTGCTGTTGTGCAGAGCGTGTGTTTTTTGGAGTTATTCAATTTTTTAAGCTTCACTAGAAATAAATCCGGTTTTGCAGAGTTACGAGGGTTGTGTCAAAATTTGGTTAAAACTTATATGGTTTCATGTTTCTGAAGTCTGTAAGTAGCTTATAATTGTTTAAATAAAATAAAAGCTATGTATCTTAATTTTTTGCTAAACCTTTCCAGGGTATGAACCTCAAATTTTGACACAATCAAAAAATACATTTTTTTGTATTTAAATTAAATTTTTTTTAATAAATCAGCGATAAGAAGTTCTCGTATTAACATACCACGAGATAATGGGAGATTTTTTTTTGTATCAATGGGAACGGCCCGACTATATGTTTAGTTCGCATGATAAATATTGCGCCACGCAGAGAGCTTAACTTGTTTCGGAAGTTGCAAAAAAAAAAAAATTAATTGATTATAACAACAATTAAATGTACCGGAAATGTAGGAAGTGCACTCAGTATATATTCAACGCAATTTTTCTATTGTATGTAAACGTCAAGTAGTTCCATTGCCTCCTACCAATTAAATTCAAAAATAAAAAATAGATATTTTGATATATTTACAAATGCATTGAAGTTTTTTGAGTAAAATTTTTTGGTTTGATACATATGTATGTATATTCAGACAAAATTCGATCTACCCTCGTTACAGTCATAAAAACACAGCTCGTTGAATGCCATACAACCCTCTGTTGATCCTGTTTCCTACAAGTGCTTTATAGTTGGTTTTTTTTTTTTTTTTGTTTATTTCATATGATCATTATTATGTATGCATGACTCAGGATTTATGAACGTTTTGTAAATAATTAAATCACACAGCCTCAAGGTGCAATTTTGTTTAGCCCTGTTCAAGGATTGGCTTGTAATGCCTGCCAAGCCAATAACAAAGACAAATAAACCCCAAAATAGAACACAACAACAACCCCTCAATGAGAGGGTTTAAGTTTGGTGCATGGTGCTGCTGCAACTTGTGATCACTCTTCGGTTTTCCATGCTTAGCACGTGCGGCTTTTGTATTTTTATGATTTTTTCCTTTACCATTAACATCAGCTTTTCCCTGTACCGCTTCCGTTGTTATCGTGTTTCCCTGCCTAAGCTTCGTTCATATGGAACTAATTTATGCTGGCGAACATTCAACGACATTTTATCACTGCTTCCTTTTTCCAAATCATTTGAGTTCGGGTTTGTTCTGTGTTTTTTTTTTTTTTTCATTAAGTCTCAGTTGCCTTTGCTGATAACAAAGTAAACGAATTTTGAATTGTTTCTGCTGTGATACATACTTCCTCTCCTAGCTACGGCTGAACATGTCCATTGCAATAGGAGCAGAAAGTACCACCAAAAGGACATAAAGGACAACATATGTATGTTGCCGAAACAAATTTAAATTAAATATTCGATATGCATTATAATCTTGGCAGGAAATGTGAAGACTGTTTTTTAGGTGAATGGCAATCAAGCTAAAAAATTAATCATAAAAGCGTGAAAATGACCGTGAACATGTTTTGAACTTTACTATTTCTCAATTACGTTCTCAATTTGGTTTACTCACTACATCTGCCGAAAATATTTCTGAAATTTTAATACTTTTTCATTGGTTTTTAATATCGCAAAACTATTTAAATATCATTCATATATGTTATCGAACAATCAGGTATTCTACGGGCCGATTGTATTTTCACTCTCAAATTACCAAATGAAATACACAAATGAAACAATTTCAATAGCAAAACTTTATAAGTATTCTAGAACCACTTATCTAATTGCAGGCCGACATTTGTTCCATGAGACGAAGTATGAATAAATTTCCTATCTGAGTGCCATGTTTTTTGACATCCATGGCCTCCTTTCTTCAACGTACTGTTTGTCATACTCTGGGTATAACACTTTAAAGTTATAAAGCTATCGCGGAGATAAAGATAGTAAGCATGAATCAGATTTTTTTATACCCTACACCACTATGTGGGGAGGGTATTATAAGTTGGTTTTGGCCAAAAAGTTTGTAACGCATCGAAATAATGGTCGTAGACCCATACTTATATATACCAAAATTAATGTCTCGACGAGCTGAGTCGATCTGGCTATGTGTGTCCGTCCGTCAGTCCGTCCGTCCGTCCGTCTGTCCGTCTGTCCGTCTGTCCATCTAAACCTTGTAATCACGCTACAGGTCGCAATTTTGATCGGATCGTCACGAAATTTTGGATATTGATGGGGGTCCCGGAGGGGAAGAAGCCTATTGATTTTGGTGATGGTCGGATAATATTTAGGGGTCGGAGAGGGCAAAAAACTTAGGTGGATAAAAAGACAACGTTTTTTTCCAAAACGAATATCTCAGCTTCTATATGGGGTATACCAAAAGCAAAACCTGACAATGAAAGTAGAAAATATAGCCTTTCTAATGATGTAAAGTTGGTGCTCGTAAGTGATCAAACAACGAAGATATCACAATACTAGCAAATAAAACCCCAATTTTCATTTTTGCGATTTTAATTATATTGACGAATATCAGAGCTTTGGTTGGAAACTTTCCAAAAGCAAAGCCTGACTATGGAAGTAGAAGATCCCGTCTTTACAATGATGTAAACTAGGATGGCGTAGGTAACCAAATAACGGAGATATCGCAATAGTCGGTAATACATCCCATTTATCCATTTTTTTGGAAATCACGCTACAGGTCCCAATTTTGATCGGATCGTCACGAAATTTTGGTGGTTAATGGGGGTCCCAAAAGGAAAGAAGCCTATTGATTTTGGTGATGGTCGGATAATATTTAGGGGTCGGAATGGGCAAAAACTTATTTGGAGAAAAGTCAACATTTTAGTTCAAAGCCAATATCACTGTTTCTTTAAGAGGTATATCAAAAGCAAAACCTGGCAAGGAAAGTAGAAAATGTCACCTTTACAACGATGTAAAGTAGGTTGTCGTAGGTGGTAAAATAGCAGAGATATGGCAATAGTCGATAATGCATCCCATTTTCCGATTTTTTTGTAATCACGCTACAGGTCCCAATTTTGATCGGATCGTCACGAAATTTTGGGGGTTATAGGGGTCCCACAGAAGAAGCCTACTGATTTTAATGATGATCGGATAATATTCAGGGGTCGAAATGGGCAAACACTTATTTGGAGAAAGGTCAACGTTTTATTTCAAAGCCAATATCTCTGTTTCTTTAAGAGGTATATCAAAAGCAAAACCTGGCAAGGAAAGTAGAAAATATCACCTTTACAACGATGTAAAGGTTGTCGTAGGTGGTAAAATAGCAGAGATATGGCAATAGCCGATAATGCATCCCATTTTCCGATTTTTTTGTAATCACGCTACTGGTCGCAATTTTGATCGGATCGTCACGAAATTTTGGGGGTTAATGGGGGTCCCACAGAGCAAGAAGACTACTGATTTTAATGATGGTCGGATAATATTCAGGGGTCGGAATGGTCAAAAACTTATTTGGAGAATGGTCAACGTTTTATTTCAAAGCCAATATCTTTGTTTCTTTAAGAGGTGTATCAAAAGCAAGGAAAGTAGAAAATATCACCTTTACAATGATGTAAAGTAGGTTGTCGTAGCTGCTCAAACAACAGAGATATCGCAATAGTCGGTAATGCATCCCATTTTCCGATGACGCTACAGGTCGCAATTTTGATCGGATCGTCACGAAGTTTTTGGAATTTTATGCGGATCCCACAGAGGAAGAAGCCTATTATTTTGGTGATGGTCGGATAATATTCAGGAGTCGGAATAAGCGAAAAGCTTATGTGGAGAAAAGGCAACGTTTTTTTCTTATGCGAATATTTCTGCATCTAGTAGGAGTATTCCAAAAGGAAAGCCCGCCAATGGAATAAGAAAAGATGTCCTTTATATGTACGCAAAGTATGTTGGCGTAAGTGGGCAAACAACCGAGATATCGCAAAATATATTATATCCAATTTTTCCATCTTACGAATTTTTGGGGGTTGATGGGGGCCCCACAGAGGTAGATGCCTATTGATTATGGTGATAGTCGGATAATATTTAGGGATCGGAATGGGGAAAAACTTATGTGGACACAAATTCAAAATTTTATTCTTTGTGAATATATCGATTTCTAGTAGGGTTATTTCAACGGCAAAGCCTGTCAATGGAAGAAGAAAATATTACGTGTACATTGGTGTAAAGTAGGTTGGCGAAGGTGTTCAAACAAGGGATATACCACAATAGTCGGTAATGCATCCAATTTTTCCATTCTACAGGTCGAAATTTTGGTTGCTTATGGGGGTCCCAGAGAGAAAGAAGCATATTTTTTTGATTAAAAACTAAAATATGTTTGGTGGTAGTCGGATTATGTTCCCTAAAATAAATATTTACCAGTGAAAAGCTTATGCACAGGGGTAGTGGTGTAGGGTATCACATGGTCGGCCCAGTCCCGACTATAGCCTTTGCTCACTTGTTGAATCTTTTTTACTATTTGGCGTAAGGTTAAAATCGCGCCAATGCACTGTGGCTCCGCCCGTGGACAAAATTCGAAAAAATTATGGGGACAAATTTGATTGCGATTGAAATAAATATTCTATAAACATATTAAATTTTTAATATCCAGTATTATTTTTGCCAATTTACAGCGGTAATATGTCAAATTAAGTCGAAGAAATTTCGATTTGTATGTGGTGCCTTAAAAATGAAAAATAGATCGGTAAAGCATTCGTGGCTCGTGAGTGAAATTATAAAAAATTGAAGAGTTAACTGTACAATTTCTAAATGGAACATATAGTTCATCGCACTGACTATATTCTTGCAAAAAAAATCGATAATTCGTTTTCTAACTTCCTTAAAAGTAAATTCTTTGTAAATGACTTTTTGTACTATTTTTAATATCATTACTATAAATTTATGTTGAGTTTTACTAATGTTGGCCCGTAAGGGCAAGTCCATATTTTTTTAAAATACATAAAGTCTTATGTCCTTTCTTATGGACGGGACACAGGATGCTCAGTTTCCAATCCACGGGTACGCGTTCCTCCTGCCAGATGCAGCTAACTAGCTGATGCATACAGCTTATCAGCGTGTCGCCTCTGGTTTTAAACAGCTCGTCTAGTAGGCCATAAGTTCCTGCTGCCTTATAATTCTTCAGCCGATTTATTGCTGCCTTTACCTCATCTTGGTCGGGTGGTATACATTCAATACAATCTTCGGGGATTGGATCTGTGTTATCTTCGTCGACTTCGCTACTATTGGATATCAACAGTTTGGAAAAATACTCTTTCCATACTTTTAGCACACTATCTGTATCAGTTATCACATTACCTTGCTGGTCTCTAGAGGAGGATGTGCCAGTTCCAAAGCCATCAGTTTGATGTTTCACTCTTTGGTAGAAATTTCGGACTTCATTCTGTCCCCTGTACATCTCGATTTATTCAGACTTCAGCTTTTCCATCTCTCTCTTTTTCCTGCGGAAAAGACGTTTCTCCTCTCTCCTTTTCTCCCGATACCTCTCTCGTGCGCTACGTGTTGCTACTGATTGTAAAGTTGTCCTATATGCCGCCTTTTTCTCTTCGGTAGTAGCACGACACTCCTGGTCATACCATGGATTCCTTGGTGGAGGTCTCTGGTATCCAAGTATTGATTTTGCGGCTGTTTGCATGGGGTGGGCAATCGGGACGAGGAGTGCTTTGATTGAGCAGTTGGGCCAGTTGAGTGGAATATGCTGTGGCTATCTGTTGTGATTGCAGCTTACCGATGTCCAACTTCCGTGTTGTGTCTGTTCGCACTTTGTTTGCTACGTTTAATCTGGTACGTACCTTTGCTGCAACTATGTTTGCAACTCGGAACGATCCATCATGTCTTCCATCTATCACAACGTGATCAATTTGATTTCTTGTTCTTTGATCTGGCGACAGCCAGGTGCCCTTATGAATATCGAGATGCTTAAATCTGATACTGCTAACTACCATGTTTCTTTGAGCTGCAAAGTCTATCAGCCTCATACCATTGTCAGATGTTTCACCGTGGAGACTGAATTTCCCGACTGTTGAGCCAAAGATATTCTCCTTTGCAATTTTTGCATTAAAATCGCCTAGAACAATTTTAATGTCAAGGACAGGGCAACGGTCATAAGTGTCTTCTAAGCGCTCGTAAAATATATCTTTGGTCTGTTCGTCCTTGTCTTCAGTGGGAGCATGAGCGCAAATAAAGCTGATGTTGAAGAATTTTGCTTTTAATCGAATTGCAGCGAGTCTTTCAGTGACTGGGGTGAAGCTGGAGACCAGATGTGTTAGCCTCCGACCAACTACAAATCCGCAACCAAACTCATGGTTTGTGTCATGGCAGCTACAATACAGTGCGTCACCTTTAGGTGTTGTTGTGCCCCTTCCTCTTTCATCGTATTTCCTGTATGGCAGTAATGTCGGCCTTGTACTTTTCAAATACATCTGCCAATGCGTAAACTGCACCTTCTCTATAAAGAGAGCGAACATTCCAGGTGCAGATTCGCAGATCATGGTCCTTAAAACTTTTGCGGGGTTCGTCCACTTTAGAGGGTTCTGTTTTTCTTTTTTTCGTTTTTTCATAGTAGGCTGCTTTTTCTAGCGGAGTGTTACTAACCCGACGCCCAAACCCAAGTTTTAACCTTCTTATCGGTGAACGCGCGGCACATGTTAGCTCACTGACACCACGAGGAGGTCACTGTCCACTTTAGATGAAAGTGGGACCAATATAAATACTGGGATTTGCCATGTTAAAGCCGGTCAGGACCGTTCCTTGGTATCTTCCAAGCCCTACTGAACTGAATTTTGTATCAATGGGTCCTGGTGGCCTGACATACTCTAACAAAAACATTGCAGCCCTAGGTCCAAGTTTTCGCGGGGTTCTGATGTAACGAACCATCCTGAATTAAAGTATT
The DNA here is from genome assembly GCF_047663935.1 of Musca autumnalis. NCBI lineage: Eukaryota > Metazoa > Arthropoda > Insecta > Diptera > Muscidae > Musca > Musca autumnalis. The sequence continues at coordinate 5,527,142 of NW_027411977.1, read as the reverse complement.
TTATTGTTACCAACACATTGGTCAACCGAATTTGCTGTAATCCGGTAACAGGAGTTCTTATTGCATAATAAACCTTCACGCGAGAAATTTCGGTATAGGCCCATGATTTGGTATACTCCTTATATGATTTACATATATCTCGATTAATTCTCGCTGATGTTAACCAAATATTCAAACCGAATACGTTTTAAATATCGGTCCACTTTTGACCACAGCCTCGATACAGGGTTACCATACATTTTTCGTTACTTTATAAGATTTTATCACCTTTTTCTGCAGAAATACCAAAAATACGTTATTGCAGTATTTTTGGTTCTCAGTGTGGGGGGAAATTTCCATGTTTTGGCATGTTGCAACATTAGGGTGTCCCAAACAAAAAAATAATATTTATTTATTTCACGAGTTTTCAGTAATAGCACAAAAAACATTATATTGAACATAAATGTAAGAAAGGATAATAAAATTACTTAAAAATATTCCAAAAAATATAAATTCAGCATATAAAAACCGGGCTAACCTTTTGCTAAAACCGCAAATGTGCGCAAAAAGTCTAAATAGTTTTGAAATCTACAGAACCTTGGCTTTATTTTGGTACTAGTGGCGATTCTTACATATGCCTGTAAAGACTAAAACTTTAAGGAAATTCATTCATCTATATTTAATATTTCAATTTGACCAATATAATAACTAAAATATTTGGATACCCTTGCAAATTAGAGGTATTGTTATAAGTAGAAAAACGAATCTTAGAAAATTTACTAGATCATTCGGCTTAAATTGATGCGTGAATAATAGTCCTTTGTTGCAGAAACTCGCTTATAAAATAACCATTTATTCTCATTTAAAAATTATTTTTTCTGCAAAATTATTCATGTTTGTAAGCCTTTTTCTCCTGAAGAACCGCGAAAAAATGGCAAAAATAAGTGGAGTTACAAAAAATTTAAATGTTTGCAAGCGATTTGCATCTTTCAATTTTTAAAATGATGACATGTCATTCAACATGGAGCCCCCATCTGCCACCCTGTAAGTTGTACCCCTTATATCACGCCTGTAAAATCGTCAAAATACCGAATATCGGGAGGTATGTTTATATGGGACCTATATCTAAACTTGGACTTATAATGAACATTTGTTGCTAGGAGGTATGTTGTTCCCTCAGAACACACAATGCCAAATCGATTGGAAAATTTGGCTAAAATCATCAAATATAAAAAATCGGGTGCTACTTTTATATGGGGGCTACACACAAATGTGGACCTAGATCCATTAAAATTATTTTCTCGTTATAAAACTATGTTTAAAATGTCGAGGCAGTAGCTCGATTAGAACAATTTTTGGCACTCCTTTCCATACAAGTGGAACCATTATGCAATGGTGGGTTTGATACGAATCCACACCGACGAACTATTTCATTAACCATATACTTTAGTAGTTATCTTCTTTTGCTGATGGGTATAGAATGCTAAAGTAAGCGTTCCTTTTGAATGCTGGTGCTAGCTAGCCGATGCAAAGATATTATCAGCGCGTCGATTCCGATTTTTATCAATTCAATTTTGTGCGGGAGGCACCCGAAGGAGTGGACCGATAAAGTCCATATTGGAACCTTATCTATGTCTGGTAGAAATTTCACGATGTGCAAAGTATGGGTCAAATCGGTTACTCATATATAGTGCACAATTTTTCCGAACAATTTGAATTTTTTTGGCAATTCGTCGAACTTATGGCTTGTTTCTCTAAGGCGATTCGAATTTAAATTCATTCGTATTACTACCAAACTCATTTTATTGTAGAAAATGTTTGTTTGATTGAAAACACAAATGAATCAAATATTCTTAAAAACACTGAAATTTGCTAGTATTTCGAACGAATTTGAATTCGAATCGTCTTAGAGAAACAGGCCCTTAAACTAAGTTTGAATAAAATATTTCGAAGGCCAACTTTTGCACCAAACCGGTTCATACGTTCGAGAGTTGTTTTTTCGAATCAAACTAATGTGTACTTTACACGATATGTTTTTTACATATGAGCTGTCACTTTGCATATATATTTTGTATGGGAGAAGTGACAACTCATATGTAAAAAACATATCGTGTAAAGTACCCATAAAACACGCGTTTTCGTTATCAGGACAATATTCCGCACATAGTAATGGCGTAGTATTTTTTTGGTTATAGCCCTAGTGTTAGTTATAGCCCTCTTTATTAAAAAGAATGTGTGTATAAAAACGGACACAATGTTCAATGGGTTTTATGACGGGCATTGTAACGGTCATAACGTCAAAACCCAAATTGAGCCTTATGACCGCGATCTGCTCGGTCATAACACCCAATATTCAATACGGCCCTTATGTCTGTTGAGCGTTGTGTCAGGTCGCCATTTCATCCACACGCGTGATTCTGGAGACGATGTGTTTTAACTACCGCTTAAAATAGTCCGTCAACTATAAGTGTTGTTGTTTGCAGAATGATGTCGAAAAACTTGATATTTAAGTCCGGCTCAGTTTCGAGCCCCCTAAGTTAACAAGTTCCACATTTATCTCAATATATTGACAATGTAGAAAGATGCAGATTGAGACAATCAATCTCCGGTGTAAAATATTTCAGTTCACAATACATAAATTAAATCTATTAAATAATGAAAACATAAATTTTAAAGCTACCACCAACAATATCTGCACATTTAACTTTCAAAAACTTGTAAAGCATTTCACACCAAACAAAAACTCCTTCTCTGTGTCGAATAATCCCTTTGTTTGTTATCTGATCAGACGTAATAATTCATACGATTTATGCAACAAGGCCAAAAATCATACCCTGCATTTTTGGGGGGTTTAATTTATCTTTACGCTCGATTACAAATGTATGGCAAAAGTCATGGGACAGCACGCGTTAATGTTGATTTTCCATTTTTTTTTGTGTTGCGTTCATTCAATGTTCTTTCTGAAAGAGGAAACAAGCCAACAACAAAGGCAAACTAGAAATCATTGCAAAGTCACAAAACCACCACACCACGAATGCATTCCTGTCAACCGCCCACACGACCTACTTCACCCCCGTTTGCATGCGACAGAAGGCGAATTGTTGCTGTTGTTGTCGGCACAAATTTGCTTTGAATGCAATTCTTTGTTTTCTTCTAATGAGTCTAACACATTTTGCTGCCTGGTAACCACACCGACCTGCCAGCAGATGCATGAATGAAGAATGAATGAATGGATGGATAGATGAATGGTTAGACTGTCACACAAAAACATTAGACAGACAGACAGACATAGACACAGACTGGCAGACAGACAGACAGTAGAAAGGATAGCTTAAGAGAGAAGGACAAAAAGCTACTTGTGGTTTCTCACATTAAAAACATGCTGTGCTTGCCACAACACACAAGCACACTTACCCACAAGAAAGTAATGAACGAATATTTTAAAATATCTTTGCATTGCATGGGTGTAACTAATACCAACACAACACAGACACACACACTATGCTATAAGCAACCAATGCCACTGCTTCCTGCACGTGCCTAAAACGGCAACAAGAATCATTATCAGCGTCATCGTTTTTTCAGCGTGTTGCAAGCAACATTATACACGCTACACTCCCTTACTTATCCTGATAAACGTTTATAACTCTGTTGCCAAAATAATCCTTCGCACTTTTGAAATTCGATTCATTTTTGCTAAATAATAGCTTTGCACAAAATATTAAATATTATCAACATGTTTGATTGACACAGTGACTCAAAGTAAAATAAAGATATGACAAATTAATTTAAGAGAAAAGGGCCCTTGAATAATGACAATAAAATGAAAATGATTTGTCGATTATTTACATTAAAAGAAATAAGTATATAAGTAAAGTCTTCTTATATAGTATTTCCAAAAACTTGAGATATATAACCAGAAATAATCCTATAAACGCCAAACAATATGTCATATTGAATATGGAGCCACTGTATATGGATGCATGCGTGTGTGTTTATCCCCTGCTTGTGTGTCTCTATGGACAGTAACAGCAACCACCTTATGCATTGGCCATTTAGATTTTAATCGCTTGCAATAATTTGCACTGATTCCGTTTTCCCTTTCCTTTGTCGATTCACATTTCGTCTTGGTTGGCCAAATGTCTAAACATTTGCTGCGGACGTCCTGTTTAGTTGGACTCGTATTTCATTTACTTTTCATTTCTTTTTGTTTACTGTCGACGTCGTCGCCACCGCTGCCACCAGTGCTACTGCTCATGTGGAACCAATTGTTGCATGAGTCATTGCCGTATAATCAGTTATGTGAATTTCTTATCCAGTTTTTGGTTCTTTTTTCTTCTTATGCTTTACAGTTTCGTATTCTCTCCTTTCAGTTAGCATTGGTATGGGGGTTCACTAAACTTGATTTAAGATCTCCTCTGGTTGTCAACCCCCAAACTATGCCTCAATAAACAATTGGACCGGATATTACTGTGATCCTTCAGGAAGGCGTTAAGCAAATATGCAGACATTAGTCATTAAGTGGATCTCTTAAGTTTAAAGCAGGAGCAGTAGCGGCAGCAGCAAACAAAAGCCATCCCATTGATTAAGTGCAAAGGATGTTGTCTTTGTTGGCTATGGCGATGTGTGAGTATTTACCTTTACGTTTCGGTGTTGTGCTCAGGCATGGACATGTTTTTGGGGCATCCGTTTTTTAGTGAACTCCACTTTCGATGTCTTGCCGATTTTGATTTGAATTAAGATAAAATTATTATTTGAGGATGCTTCGTTTGTTTCAAATACCGCTATGTATGCGTCGTCAATTTCCTCAGGAGGATATTGACCAATAACCTTGGCAAACCTTTGTCAGATAAAATTTCTTTGATGTGGTTAGTTTTATTTCCGGAATACGAACGCATACCTAAGTGGATGGACATATCCATCAATAGACAGTAATCAATTAGTAAGCGAAAAGGTCCTGTGTTCAATCGAATAAATAGACTAACATTATTGAAACGACTTCTAATATTCTAGTAAATGTCCAACGGCTTATTATACCTGGATTGTAAACCAACCTAAAATAGAACACTACAAATGTTCACTTCGCTCGCAATATCCACCGCGAAATATGCGACATTGGAGTGAAACTGAGAAAATTGTGCTAGTTTGCAACGCCATATTGATACACCTCGATACACATAAGGTCATATTACTGTCACCAAACCAAGTCACAAGAAAATAAATCGATCATATTGTGTCAAGTGGAAGATGTCCAACACACTACGATTAACTCGACTAGCAAACCTCTACTCCGATCAGTACATTGTTGTCTCAAAGGTTCGCATCCGATTAAAGGTTGCGAAAACAAGCAAAAATAGTATCAGTCGGCATTGCCGACAGAGATATACCCTCAGCATTTGTAAAATGAGATATTTATATATATAATTGTTCCACAAACATCCCAGGTGGGACAAGGGAGACTTCTTGAGATATTTATTTCCCAAAAAAAAAAGCGTATCTATTTAGGGGGGGGGGGGGGGGGGGGATTGGGGGGTTCAAAATCTTGAGTGTATGAACAGACAAAAACATGGATTTGGATTAAAGCTGAAACGTTTTGCGGGGGAGGTACCTAAAAGAATGAACCGACATAGCCAAGTTTGAAGTGGATATAGCGCCCAGTTGTCATTTCAGTTGGTCACCATATAATTTAGAGCTTTTGGACCCTTAAATCAGGAAACATGTTCTTGTACCTTATTTAAAAATGTCCAAATGTTCCTCGAACAGACCCTTAACAGCACAAAAATATTGGGCATTTGTGTAGGTGGCACCCCAAGATCCAAAGTTTGCACAAAATCGGTTCCTCCGTTTAAGAGATATCACTCGTACCATTTTAGTTAATATTTAACTAATGTTACGATGTGCAAAGTATGGACTAAATCAGATACTGCCTTCGAGAGTTCTCGTGCTCACCATCTTAGCGAAAAGTTTTGAATTTTGTGGGGAGATACAAGAAGGAGTGGACCGATATGGCCCATCTTAGAACTTGTTTCCATTTTGCCCAAAATATTACGACTGTCAAATTTTTGACCAAATCGGTTTATCCTTTAGAGAGTTATCTTGCGCTCCATCCTCTACATATGGTGTCACAGCGGGATTTTAAAGGTTTTGGGTCATTTTCTTAGGAAGTATGGTCTTGCCCCTAAAAAACCTTGTACCGTCGTAATGGGGGCAGCGAATACAAGTTGCTACAACAAAAATCCGAATTTTGTGTGGGAGGTACCTCAAGGAGTGGACCAATATAGTTCATATTCGAACCAAATATATGTCTGAAACGAAGAATACTTGCACGTCGTATTATTCCTTCCTGCTTGGACCAAATCGATTGCTCCCTTCGAGAGTTATCGTTCACACAATTTTCCAGAAAAATTTAGAACTTTTGTGAGGGAGGTACCCGAAGTAGTGGTCCGATATGGCCCATTTTCGAACTTAATATATGTTTGGACAAAATATTACGATAGCCAAAATTTGGTTTGAATCGCTTGATCCGTACGGATATGGCTAAATCGACTCCAAAATGTCTTAAACGAATATCGTCCAAACATACTTGGGATCTAAAAACGTTATTTCGATGAGGCACATTTTTGGTCGTATCAAAATGTATATACGAGCGTTATAGTACGTTTATATATACCCGGATTTAACAAACCCACTGGGTTATATGTCAAATAAATCCTCACAAAGAAGGTTAACCCAGCAAAAGGCCCTAATGTGTACGGCGTTTTAGCCAAAAGGCTGAGGTTATAAAAATACAAATTAACATAACACGAAAGCTAAACAAAAACGTAGGACTGTTGCAGAGCACTCCACCCAACTAAAGAAAATAATTTGAGTTCCTGTATCAATACCCAGCAAAATTAATTGGGAGTAGTGAAAAACGGAGTCGTGAAAAAGACACTCCATTGCACACATTTTATGGGCATTCAGATGTGATCCAACGAATGACATCCATTTCTCACATTTCAACTACATCCGACGATTGACACATTTAAATTGCATCCGGATGCAGTTTAAGGGAGTCGTGAAAAAGACACTCCGTTCGATGCATTTTACAAGCATTTGCTTAGTGATCCCTGCACACAAGCAAGCCAATTTGTAGATACCTACAAACAACTACAGAATTTGTCCAAAGAGTGCATCAATTCCTAAAATTTTTATATAAAATAAAAATACAACCAAAAGTTGGGAACATTTTTACGGTAACTTACGAGAACAAAATGTCCTAATGATAATTTTTACACCCTCATAATATCGATATTCTAGAGAATATGGGGTATATTTAGCCATCTGGCTGTCTGACTGGAGCGTACCAAAACTCTCGATTTGGTCTAAAATTTGCTCCCCCCAACATTTTGTCTAAACTTAAATCAAGTTTGATTATGGACCATATCGGCTCACTCCTTTTTTTTACCGAAGATACCCTTCTGTGTCCTGCTTATAGCAACATAATGTATTTCGTGGACAATCCAATCATTATCCAAAAGCTCAGAAATATCCTACGGTGACAACTTACATGGTTGTGCCCAGTGGTCCGACCCAATGAACTAACATTCCTTCAGAAACTTTCTCCACAAAAGTTAAAACCTTTTGCGCTTTAATCCAAGGATTTATTCGAAACGTCTACATTCGCTAAGATAAGTACCCTTAAAGTTTTGATATTTTTGTCGTTAAGTTCATATGTCCAAAAATGCCACAAAATTCTAAAAACTCCCAGAATACAAATTTTGGGGAAAATATATAGTCTGTGAAGCCGATTTTCGATTTGCCGATAGGTTTTTTTATTCTTTGAATTTGCGTTTTTCATGCATTTTACATTCATATTATTTGTTAAGAGGTATATCTCATAACTTTTACGCACCTGCACTGTAATTATAAGATGTTTTCATCTTTTTGTGTAAGGTGAAAAAAAGATGAAAAATAGGGTGAAACCCAATAAATAAAAGAATCAATCCACACTAGAGTTGTGTAGTTCCGGAACGAACTGATTCCAAGGAACTATTCCGGACAAGGAACTATTGGAACTATATCCGGTTCTTTCATTTATATTGCTCCTTTAGTTCGTATAGTTCCAGCCGTAAATATAATTCCTTTCATTTGCATAATTCATTTTCTTCATTTAACTCCACACTCACTTCGACCTTTCACGTTCGGTTCCTTCATCATTCAGATGCGGCCACATTGTTAAATAAACGTAAATCACATCCTTTTACATCGCTGCAGTTTATTTATTATACCCTCAGCCTTTAGGCTAAAGAGGGTATTTACACTTTGATACGACCAAAAATGTGCCTAATCGAAATAATGGTTTTAGACCCCATGTATGTTTGTACGATATCCGTTTCAGACAATTTTGAGTAGGTCTAACAATGTCCGTCCGTCTGTCTGTCTGGCAGGCTGGTGCGCACGATAACTCTCGAAAGGATCAATCGATTCGGTTCAAATTTTGTGTATCGAAATATTTTGTCCAGATGTCGATTTAAGTTCGAAGATGGGCCATATAGGTCCACTCCTTCAGGTACCTCCCCCACAAATGTTCAAAAATTGCCGCAAAACTTGTGCGCACGATAACTCTTGTAGGGAATAACCGATTTGGTCCATACTTTGCACATCGAGTAATTTCTACCAAACTTAGATGAGGTTCCAATATGGACTCAATCGGTCCACTCCTTCGGGTACCTCCCACACAAAATTTCGGAAAAGTTCAGTTTAGGACCAGGTCTCGAATCGCTTTGATTTTTGCTTTCGCAAGTTGTATTCGCTGTCCTCTATACGACGCTGTAAGTTTCATTAGGGGCAAGTCCATACTTTCTGAGAAAATAGCCTGAAAGTTACAAAAAACCCTATGACACCGTGTGTAGTGGTTGGAGCGCAAGATAACTCTCGAACGGATCTGCCGATTCGGTCCAAAATTTGGCTTTAGTAATATTTTGTCCGACCGATTTGGTCCACACTTTGCACATTATGACATTTCTACCAGACTTAGATGAGGTTCCAATAATGACTCAATCGGTAAACTCCTTCGAGTACCTCTCACACAAAATTTCGGAAAAGTTCAGTTTAGGACCTGCTCTCGAATCGCCTTGGTTTTTGTTGTAACATCTTGTATTCACTGTCCCCTATACGAAGGTACAAGTTTCCTCAGGGGTAAGTCCATACTTCCTGAAAAAATAGCCTGAAAGTTGGAAAACAAACCCTATGACACCATGTTTATGAGTCGATTCCGGGTAAGAACGCCTTCTTTTTGGAGCCCGATTCCGGGAAAAAACGTCTTCTTTTTAAAATGTTCTTTTTAGTTGGATTGTCCGTGCAAAACAACCACTTCGGTAAAATTTTGGCGTTTAATGATGTAAGGTTTATTAGATGAATGGGAGTCAAAGTTTTATACAACTAAATACTTTTTGAAAAATGGGACTGAAAAAGGGCGATATCTCGATATGCATTAAAACGTGGACCTATTTTAACCACTTTCAGCATTTAGGTTCCCCAACCAAAGGAAATCCCATAATCTTTATTACAGCCGATATTCTTATAAATTAAGGTAAGATCTTCGAATACTGAAAATCTTGCTATAGCGAAAACAACTGCGAAAATTAGAAATTTTGAGATATACAAAAACGTGAGCATATGTGGTTAATAACTTAAAAATACCGAACGTGGTCTGATATGGGTCATTATACCCTACACCACACTGTGGTAAAGGGTATTATGTCTTTGTGCATCTGTATGTAACATACAAAAGGAAACGAAATAGATCCATAGTTCCTTTGGGGAATTTTATATAATAATTTTATATAATAATTTAATCACTTTCTGAGTCGGTTTATGCATGTCCGTCTGTCCAACGTACAGGTCGCATTTTTTGTCCGATTCTCCCATATTTTACATATTCACAGTGTTGTAGGGTATCATATAGTCGGCCCCGCCCGACTATGATCCTTTTCTTACTGGTTTTGAATTCAAAATATCCAAGAACTAATACATGGTATCAAGTACTCTAATATGCATGTTACCGTAACGTGTAAACCATTTGAAATTTGTAACGGAAATAGTTGTGAACATTGCTAAGTCCATATTTACATTAAGCAATTTTCCTTGCGGCAATTGTCAGTTTGTCGATGAGAGAGGGTGTTGAGAGGCAAAGGGTTACCATATGCCTCACCTCTCTCTCCTTCAAACTGACAATTGCCGCAAGGAAAATTGCCAAATATAAATATGGACTAATCTTCTTCAAAATAATAATTCTAAAACTATGTTTACGGGCCACTGCTTAAAATTAAATCGATCATTTCCGATTCTACGTGGAACAATTCGTAAATGTTTTGCTCAAATCTGTTTTATTCAAAATTTCAAAACTAAAAAGACTCAACTCCCCAGTTATATGGTGGAACTTGTCCCGCAGACAAAACAAATTTTTCCTTTCAATGACAATTCTAATGAACTTTACAAATATTTTAAAAATATTCTACATTTCTATAAGTTTTATTTTAGAATTCATTGTAACTTCAATCCTCAACACATAATTGATCTGAACCTTCCCCAACAAGGATATAAGCGACATTCTGTTGACGCGTTGTGAAATGAAAACTACTCGACATTTATTCAGACGAAAAAGTCAATATTTGTTTAATTAAGTGGTTTTTTGATATTTTGAAAGGATGTCAATATAAAAACAAGAAAAAATACTCTCACAAACTAGACAGCTGTGTGAATGCACTCTCTCAGCCAAAAAATTCTGTTAAAAAAGTCCCAAAAGAATCCTTAAAAAATTGTGAAGCGAAAGTATCGAATATCAGAAATAATATTTGATAATTCTAAACAAACAAAACACAACCACACTCACACATGCATTGGGAAAAAAGTAACCGATGATAACCTCTTTGTTAGGCCATCAGCACATTGTGGTTGGTCTTCCAGTTAAAGGCGGAATAGATAAATGTAATCAACAAAGATGCTGTTGATGATGAAGAAAACAAAATTTAGATTGGAATGCAAAATAGAAGAACAGACATGATGTGTGGTTGTGTAATAGAAGTATCAGTTAAAACAGACCTTTTAAACCAGGTGTTAGAAGGTCTATTAACCTTTCGACTCTCCCTATTGATTTGTTTGGTTGCCTGACTTTGCAGCAGCCATGCCAGACAGACAACAGCAACAGGATGATCAATCGATGAAAGGCAGTTATTTCTAATCATG